>NC_060900.1:25906165-26078665 GCF_014805685.1 Silurus meridionalis
CAGATGCAGCACGGGGCGAGCATCCCTCAGCTTTGCGCCGCCCTCGAGAACAAGAGCGAGAACGCCATGGTGAGACACGAGTGTGCCGAGGCGCTCGGCTCCATCGGGCAGGACTCCTGCCTGTCCATCCTGCAGCGCTACCGAGAGGACAGCGAGCGTGTGGTGAAGGAGAGCTGTGAGGTGGCGTTGGACATGCTGGAGTACGAGAACAGTGCGCAGTTCCAGTACGCAGACGGACTGCTCCGAGTAAACGCCGCTCAATAATTACTCAGGACTTCATCATCATCACCATCACCACCAGTGATCTCCACCTCACCCCATAAAAACCTTCTCTTAAAGACTCAGTCTGCTTCGTTATCTGATAAATGAATGCGTTTTAAATCTGTAGGACCAGTTTCCATACCTGGTGTACTTTTTTTTCCCCATTCCACATTTAGTTCCTATTGCGGTTATAATAAACTCCACACTTCTGGGAAGATGTTTCACTAGATCTTTTTTTGGAGTGTGTTTGTGGAGATTCAGCTACAAGGCTGTTATTTCAATAGAGTTCCTGAGTATAGCAGGAGATCTTCCACTCCAACACATCTTCATGAAGCTGGATTTGTGCACAGGTGCACTGTCATGCTGGATCAGGATTGGGTCTCCCAGGTCAAGTGAATGGAAAACTTCACGATGCCGAACCAAAGACCGCCCTGTACAACCGAGTGTGTGCCTACAACCTCGTGGTAAATGTTTGAGGTGGAACCACATGGCTAGAAGAATGTCGTCTGTCCGTATACTTTTGACCTTATAGTGTGGATCGAGGTTTTCAGATCTTTATGCAAAATGATTTTGGTTTGCACAGGTCGAGGTTTGAGGTTGAGGGATTGTCGAGCAGGAAGTTGAAAAGCGAGGACGTTCGCCAGAGCTGGACAGCAAATCTGAAAGTCCAGATATGAAAAAAAAGAGAAGTTTTTTTATGACTTGCTCGGTGGGGTTGGTCGGTGGGTCGAAGGATTTATGGCACATTTTCGACCGCCTTCAAATTCGACGCTCAAAATCAAACTATTGATGGACACGCAGAATAAACCTCCTGTTTGGCAGCTGTTGCTACTGTATTTCTTGTTTTAATACGAATGTGTGGAGAAATAAAAGAAATAAAACGCTCAAGCTGTCGGATTTTCTGTCTCGCTCACAGGAAACCGATGCACATCGAGAAAAACAAACCCACGGGATTAAATGCTACGTTTATAACTCATAATTCCTGCTGTGAGATGCGGTTTTACACGTACGTGTGCATGTTTTTGTAGTAAAGTCAGTAAGTGGTCGTTCTGAAAAGCGAAACAGTTCGAAAATAAATGATTACTACATTTTCATAGACAATAACACTTTTTTGTGAATTATAGCTACATCTTTTTCTTCTTTCGGCTGCTCCCATTAGGGGGCGCCATACCCCCCTGTCCTCTACATCTGCCTCTTTTAAACCAACTACCTGCATGTCTTCCCTTTACCACATCCATAAACCTCCTCCTTGGTCTTCCTCTTTTCCTCCTTCCTGGTGTCTCCATCCTCAACATTTTTCTACTGATATACCCCATGTCCCTCCTCTGCACATGTCCAAACCATCTCAATCTCACCTCCCTCACCGTGTCTCCAAAACGTCCTACATGCTCTGTCCCTCTAATAAACTCATTTCTAATCCTGTCCATCGTCGTCACTCCCAACGAAAACCTCAACATCTCACATGTGCGGAAGTATTTACACCCTTTACTTGAAGCACCTTTGGCAACAGCCTGAAGTCGTTTTGGATGTGATGCAACAAGCTTTGCACATCTGGATTGGGGGATTTTCTGCCATTCTTCAGGCAAAATCCTCTCAAGATGGGTCAGGTTGGATGGGAAGTTTGCTACAGATGCAGGTTGCGAGCTCTGACTAGCGCGCTCCCCGACCAACCAATCAAAAGACGTCAAAATGCTAATGTGCCCGGAGGTCGGCTAGGGGGACTCGAAATGGGTACATCGCAATCTGATTGGTTAAACTGACATCTTAGATTTGAAGCTACCATGAGTCGACGCTGAACGGGAGAACGTGACGCCTGGGGTTGAAATCCGATTGGATGTTGTGTATCAGTGTGCTGACTCGCTAAAGCCGCCGATCTTACACTCAGAGGTGCTTACGATCCTGATGATCAGGGATTTTTTAGAGGGGTTTCAAGCAGGGGGGATAAAACCGAGTAGTTCGTATCTCCAGCTAATCCTGCACAGCGAGTGGTCCGTCTGATCCGCTAAGACGAGTCGACGCGGTCTAATCCGTCAGCGACATTTATCTAAAGTACAATAAATCACGCTTCCATTATTTTCCATTCAAATGAAAAAGAGTTCCAAAGAGCATTATTCTTCTATATACACACACTTCTAAACCATTTTTAATACGAGGAATATGTGATATTACGAATTGTTTGTTTTTTGCCGTTAAGTCCAGGATTGTTTTTCGGTACTCAGCAAGTCCTGGGATGAACCTCTTAAAATCATAAGCACTAGAATTAGGAATTAAGTTCGAACATGAAGCTGAGGAGAAAAACAAACCTGTGGCAGAAACCGGAGCTGAAGCTCAAACTGAAAGGTCTTCGACTTTGGGATCCGAAGGAACCACGATGCACCCGTTTATGATCGGCATCATAACCATCAACACTTCCATCACTGTTTTTTACTGGGCCTACATCCTGACACAAGCTTTCTGCTCCAAGACTGAAGACGAGAGTGACAAGGACGAGCCGGAATAAAAGTATGGTCTGAGAAAAGAGTCGATCATATCATTCATATCATTATTATTGTTGTTGTTGTTGTTGTTGTTATTATTTCGATGTGTACATATGGGAAGCCTGTGTTCATTTTATTCGAATGATTTATTCTTCAGCATCAATTCAGCTTTAGGTAAAATCACACAGCTTTTTTTTTGTCGTTTTTCTTCATCTAAAACCATCTGCTTTGTATCAGGAAATGCACACACCATCATCAGAGCTTTATTTCTACTTATCTTTTATTTGATTACGACTTATTTTTGCAGATTGAACTTCACAAACTGACTAACGTGGTGATTTTTCCTTACAGGCAGTGTTTCTTCCCTGCTATCACGTCCCAGGTTTTTCCAGATCTCATCTTTTTTTTTTTCTTTTTTTCTTTTTTAGAGATGAATCACACGAACACGTGCGACGACAAATACAAAGGTAATGCAGCCTCCTATTTCTATTTCCACTCCTTTATCAGACACACTGTGGGAAATAATCGAAACAAATCAAGAGATATAAGAAAAAGAAAAACGGCTTTAATGTTTAGGATTTTAAAAAAATATAATAACTATTTTTAATAACTTTTTTTTTTTTTTTTTTAAAAGGAACCGTATGCTGTGCAGGGAAAACAGGAAAATCCATAAGGGCTCATTTAAAGCCTCCAATAACAATAAACAAATCAAAAACAACTAATTATTTTAGAGAAAAAAATGTGATAGGAGGGTTACTGCAAGAGTGAAAGGGAAAGTTTATAGGACTGTGGTGAGACCTGCGATGTTGTATGGTTTAGAGACAGTGGCATTGAGTAAAAGACAGGAGGTGGAGCTGGAGGTAGCAGAGCTGAAGATGTTGAGATGTTCGTTGGGAGTGACGACGATGGACAGGATTAGAAATGAGTTTATTAGAGGGACAGAGCATGTAGGACGTTTTGGAGACAAGGTGAGGGAGGTGAGATTGAGATGGTTTGGACATGTGCAGAGGAGAGACATGGGGTATATCAGTAGGAGAATTCTGAGGATGGAGCCACCAAGAAGGAGAAAAAGAGAAAGACCAAGGAGGAGGTTTATGAATGTGGTGAAGGAAGACATGCAGGTAGTTGGTGTGAAAGAGGCAGATGTAGAGGACAGGGGGGTATGGAGACGGATGATCCGCTGTGGCGCCCCCTAATGGGAGAACCCGAAGGAAGAAGAAGATTTTAAAGAAAGAAAACCTTAAATTATAATAACACATATGTACATGTAAATGACTGCATTAATTACATTGATGGAAATCGGTACTTGAAACATGCAATAATATAAGAAATGGACAGAAAAGTAAGATTTGCTCAAGAACAAGAGAAGTTGATCAAACCAAAAGTTTGTGGACACCTGACCTGTGCTTGAGAAGGTCTGGGGTGCAGTCGGTGTGAGAAATTTGTCCCATAGGTTTACAGTAGGGTTTGAGCAGGAGATCTTTCACTCCAACGCATATAAAGCAGATCTTCATGGAGCTGGATCTCATTTGTTATTGCTCTCTTCCATCCTCACAGTCCTTTATAATCTTTACTAATTTATTTCATTAAGATCTCGATCGTAGGCGCTTAATATTAATACTTAATTAAGTATCGCTGTCTGTGTGAGTGCAGCAGATTTATTCAGGTGAGATATCCATTAGAGGAACAGCAGAACATGTCAGAATGTACACAAGAAAGAAAGAGAGACTACACTTTAGATATGAAGAATAATTGAGGTCATGAGGGAGGACGGATAGAAGGAAGAAAGTTAGTGGTGGAAAAATCAATTACAGAGTGATAGAAGAAAAAAATCTGATTGAGAGAAAGAGTGACAGAGAGATAAAGAGGGCGTGGTTAATAGTAGAAAGACGGGGGGGGCAAAGATCGACAGACAGAAATTTTATATGAGTGTAAGAGAGAGACAGACAGAAAGAGACGGATTGAGAGAGAGAGAGAAAGAGAGAGAGAGAGAGCGAGAGAGACAGTCAGACAAAGATTGAGCGAGAAAGAAAGAAAGAAAAGATTGAGTGTAAAAGACAGACAGACAGAGACAGATTATAAGAGTGTGATAGAGAGACAGACAAAAGAAAGACAAAGACAGAGAGAGAAAGAAAGAAAGAAAGAATGACAGACAGACAGACAGACAGATTATAAGAGTTTAAAAAGAGACAGACAGACAGACACTGAGTGGTGGAAAGATAGTGGTGACAAAGTGAAAGTAGAAAATCCGATGGAGTGAAAGAGTGACAATTAGAGAGATAGAGAGGAAGTGTTAAAAGACGGGGAGTGAGAGTGATGAAGGTAGATTGATTGGAATAAATGTCGAGAGAGAGAGAGAGAGAGAGAGAGAGAGAGAGAGAGAGAGAGCTACATGTAAATCGGTGGAAGGAAAGATGAAGTGAAAGAGTGATGGAGGAAGAGTGGCTTCAGGTCGTGAACACTGGTGTGTGTGTAGTTTTACTGGTTGTAGTTTGAACCCCGTACATTCCGAGCCCGGCTCTGAACATTCCCTTAATGGAAGGATGGAAGGAATATTTTTGATCATCTGCGACTGAAAGTGTTAAAATACCCAAACAGCTCTTTTACTGCTCTCAGGATCTGCACCAGACACGATCTGTAAATCCTGACACTGAGGAACTCATGCGTGCTGAACGTGTGCTATGATAATGTGGATTAGCGAGACACACACAAGAAGGTCAGAAAGGATGGAGGTTGGATGGAGATTAAGGTCATGTGTGAAAGGATAAGAAATACTCCAGAGCCTTTAACACATCAGCGAACAAGCCGCGTCGCCGGTTAGAGACATCAGAGAAGAAGAAGAAGAAAAAGAAGGAGGCTTGGTGTGAAGATCCAGTGATGCATCCTCTAATGGTCGCCATCATAACAACCAACACGTCGCTCTCGGTGATACTGTGGAACTTCCTGCTGTCTCAGGTGTTCTGTAAGAAGATTAAGGATGCACCCAGATCCGAGGGGAACATACCTGTCTGAGTGAGCTGCTACACAATGCACAGGTTTCTCCAGGTTTCTCCTAAAATCATGCTAGTATGCTAGCGGATTAGTTATAATCTATTGTCATAGGTGTCACTATTTGTAACTGTTGCTCCAAATATTCACATTTGTATTTAGATTTAAGCTCAGAGTGGGCGTGGTCTAAACAGGAAAAAAAAACGCTGCTGTTTGAAACACTGAAAGACACAACAAAAAAGAAAACGCACAACATTTAGAAGGTTAAATACAAAAAAAGTGAGACATGTTCGCAGGCCCAAGACAAAATTTATATTGGAGGCTCCTGTCCTTCTTCTCTCCATCTTTCAGAATTAATAAAAAGCACCTGAAATAATTATTTTCGAACTTTTTTATTTTAACAAAACCTGTTATTAATATTTTTTTATAGTTATTTACTATATCTAGTTTATAACGCTTCTTACTAGCTCGGAGTTCAAAAAGATTTTAAATTTGCGTATGTATGGCGCATTGAATCCGAGCTGATCGACTGTACAGTGACATTGCGTCAGGAGCTGACCTTCAAAAGACTAAAGAAAAATTTTGTAAATAAAAAAACAGCATTTTTTTCATTGTTGTTGTTAAAGTTGAATTAACCGCGACACCAGGTGCAAATAGTAATCCAGCTTTGCTTTTTTTGGATAATGGTACTGAAACCTTGATTATCAGCCAATATAATGAGTAATACAAAAAAGGATTACTGCCCCGCTTTACCGCGGTTGAAATATCGCCCCCCCTGGCTTATTTAGGAATTGCGTTTGCCACATAAATAATTTGTTTGCCCAGTCTTTAGCAGGTTGCATAATAGATCAAAAAACTTATAGGGAATAGTTTTTATGTTGAAATAATAAAATGTAATAATAAAAATATAATTATTAAGTAAAATGTTAACAGTACAGTACTGTATACAAAAAATTTTTTTTTAGGGTGGCGCCTGTTTATCGTGGTTTTTCGTTTTGGAACGTAACCAGAGCGATAAACGGGGGATTACTGTAATAAACAATAAAAAAACAGTTTAAAAAATATGGGATGAATGTACACAGCTACGAACATGACTTGTTAAAAAAAACGGCTTCGTTTTCATTACGGTATTATTACTTGTTCAATTTGACGTCGAAAATGTCCTAAATCCGATTTTCAATTGATCGAATCGGGATTTTTCTTTTCTTTTGCCAGGATCAACCCACCATCAATAGCGGATTGTTGCATGTTTCAAGTTTATTTCTATTGCGATTTTTACAATAGACGTCGTCTCAAAGCAGCTTTACAGAACTTAAGAATTAAAGTGAATGATGTGTGTTGATCCCTGAGCCTGGGGTGACTGTGGCAAGGTAAACATTAAAAAGTCGGGTTAAATCAGGTACTGATGTAGATGAGGGTGAGAACACTTGGGGTGCATCCCAAAGGTGCTCAGTAGGGTTGAGATCAGAGCTCTATAGCAGACCGGTCAAAATCTTCCTCTCCATTGCACTGGGGCATCGTCATGCTGGGACAGATTTATGTGTCTTAACATCCAGACATTCTATACAGTGTGCAACAGTTTGGAGAGAAAAAAAATAAACAACACACATGGCAGGAAAGCTCAGGTGTCCCAATACTTTTGTACAAATGTGTATATTTTGTATATATCTTCTTAGCTGAACAATGACAGAGTTTTCACCTTCATGAAAGGAACACCAGCGTCAGCGAGACGTCCAGCACCTTAGCCGCTGTCTCAGCACGGGATTAGTCGGAGTAATGCAAGGTGGTTCCGATTAATTACTGAATTACCGCACGCTCACCAGGGATGCGCATCTCCATAGCCGAGTGGTGCTGAGAGAAAGCGCTCGAGAAATCGATCTACAAATCAAATATTGGTCGCAACACTATTGGTCACTTTCGAAATAAAAAAAAGTAAAGCGCATCTACTAATAATTATATAGAAATTATTTACAAACACAAATATGTTCAAAACGATGCATCGCGATACAAATGCCAACCTGTATCTCTATCTCTGTATGCACTCTTTTTAAAATCGTGTGACATTGTTAAGTTTATGCAAATGCACTGATGGGAATCAGTGACTGTTATTATGCCTAACACTCACCAACATCTCACTGATCTGTAACTTTGTTTTTTTCACTTTTTTATGCCGTGTGTTATGGTTTTTAAACCTAATAACTTACCTAAATGTAGAAACTGCTTAGCGTTGACATAACACGTTGAAGAACGCTCCTCTTCCGGGCTGCTTTTGAACTCTTTCATGCATTAATGATTTTGTCATGTGTTAATGAGGAACTGCAGAAAGTGCAACATAAGATACAAGGGTGAGGATGCAGTGGCTGATGGGACTCTGAGGGCCAGAGCCATAATCCTGAAAGACAACTAGATTTTGACATTCGGAGCATTAAATACATTGATAAAACTTATATGCAGCATAAGAAAAAAAAAGCACTAAATTCTATATACACTGTATGAACTAAGGTTTGTGGACATTTCATTCCACATTTAGTCCTTGTTTGCTGTTATAATAACCTCCACTTTTCTGAGGAGATGTTCCACAAGATTTTGGAGTGTATTTGTGAACATTTATGTGGGATTTCATTCTTGTTAATAAAGTCAGGTACTGATGTAGGTGAGGTGAGGAGGCCTCACCTCACCTCAGCGTTCCAATTTAACCCAAAGGTGTTCAAGAGGTCAGAGCACTATTGTAGGAGATCTTCCATTCCAACCCATGTACACCATATCTTCTTGGAGTTTCATGGTGCATAAGGAGCAATAAATTTTTCAACAGTCTTCGAGTGCAGAGCATGAAAGGGTTAAAGCATCAACACTACGATCGAGATCGTTCTTCACGACTGCAATAATGATCATCTCTATTTCCAAACAGATCGGTTCCTCGGCCTTGACCCAGACGAGGATGAAGAAGAAGAGAAGGTGGTGGAGTCATCTGGACAGGAAGTCGGAGCAGGAGAGAGGACAACGACCAACAGGAAAAGAACCATAGAGTCATCGGCAAAACTCCAGGATTTTACCTTTCATTAAAAACCTGATACTACAAAGAACATCTTTATTTAAAAAAAAATGATCTCCATTACCCAAGTTTCAAACTTTAGTTAAACATCTGAAGTGAAATGTTCTTTTTAGATGACTAGCATGGAACAATGTTTGTTCCCTAAACTATACTTTACGTCAAACCCTGTCGTATATCATTCACATACACTGTATAGACAAAAGTATTGGGACACCTGACTTTTCCAGCCATATGTGCTGCTTCCCCACACTGTTACTACAAAGTCAGAAGCACACAATTGTACAGGACGTCTTTGGATGCTGCAGCATGAAATTTCCCCTTCACTTGAACTAGGAGACCCAAACCTGTTCCAGCATGACAATGTTCCAGTGCACAAAGCCACCTTTGGGATGAATTTTTTACATTTGCCGAACACCAGGCCTCCTCACCTCACCTACATCAGTTTACGAACTGACAGAATCTCGCACTAATCTCCACAAAATCGAGTGGAACATCTTCCCAGAAGAGTGGAGGTCATTATAACAAGCTATAGAGCTCTGATCATCTCTATTTCATTAATTGAACACTGCACCCCAGGCATCACATTTACAGTTTATCCAGTACGACTTCTATTTTTATCTCATTTATACAACGATCTTACTCAAAGGTCGCTTGGAGCACTGGGTTTGATTTAAACTCGTAACCTTCTGATCCAATGTTTTAATCACTGACCCCCCACTTCCCTCACTACATCAGTACCTTAACGCCCTTGTGGAGCAGAAATCTCCACAAAATCATGAGTAGTTGAGGTTATTATAGGAGCAAATGTGGAATTGGATGTTCAAAGGTCACATAGTAATCTTAAGGTCGGGTGTCCACAAACTTTTGGAAATAGAATGATTAAGCATTATATAAACACTTTGTTAAATTAGATAAATAGAACCTTGACACGAATAAATAATTATTGATGTAAACGTGTTTGTGTGTGTGTGTGTGTGTGTGTGGCATTTTGTGGATGAGATACTTTATGGTTAACAGTCAAAACAAAAAACTGTCAAAAAAAAAAAATTGTCAAAACAATCATCACAGTGGAGAAAATTAATTGCTGAATAATGTTATGACACATTGACGTCACGTGACCTCATTGACCCCACGCCCTCCAAATATAACAGGGAACATAGATGTGTGATGGTGGTGGGTGGCGGCTTGAGAAACAAGGTCTTTTCTAATGAGAGGTGGTATCAAAATGTTTTGAGACTAGTTTTGTAACACACCAGCAGATGGCAGCACAGGGCTACACCCACAGTCACAGGGAGCACCGACCTTCATAAATTGTGTGTACATCGATAGCTGTGCAACTGGTGTTATATTGACCACGTGCGTTACCACGTCCGCTATTCTGACCACGTGCGAACTCTGTGCTCTCCTCACACGTGAGTTTCTCGTCGGGAAAAATCTCATGATCTCACTTCCGCATTCACCCGACTCACCAGATTTGTCTCCTGCGAACTTCATCCTCTTCCCGAAGATGAAGATCCGGCTCAAAGGTCACCGTTTTGACACACTGTTGCGGAGATCCAGTACGAAACGCAGAAGGAGATTGACACGCTCCGAAAAGAAGACTTCCAGGACACGTTACAGAAGTGGCAGAACCGCTGGGAGCGCTGTATTGCTGTGCGAGGGGACTATTTTGAAGGTGATAGTGTATAAACGTAGATAAATAAAGTACTTTCTTGTAAACAGAGCGAGTCTCGAAACTTTTTGATACCACCTCATACATGGGAGCAGGTGAACCCAAGCAGAAAGAGGAAATCAGAGGAAAGATTTTTATGATCGTGACGAGGCTGGAGACATTTCCAACAAAACCCTAGAACTTAAATACACAGATAATTACACACAGGTGAAAGCCATTAACTAAACAGCGGGACAACTACAAGAGGGAACAGTGGGGACATCTGGTGGACAAAGGGAACGGTGCAAGGCAAAAACGTTGAAGAAATGGAAAATTCCTGTCAGTAACATGAACTGCTTTGTGTGTTTTAAAGTGAGAAACTAATGTTCAGTAATAACTTTTGCACCATGAAGCACCATTTTTTCTTCAGGAAATATCAAATACTAGTTTCAATGTTCCAGGTGTTTTTTGTTTTCCTGTGATTTTTTCTCTCAAGAACATGGACACAGGTTTAATTCTTGTCCTTTCCAACATGGCTGCTGCTCGATTTCTTCCCCCTGATGTAATACACTCTTATACTGTGTGTCTGGATAGATTTCTGTATTGTTTTTAATTCTACAATCTACTACTGGTCACAGTGTGAGACGAGACTTGTGTTGGAGAAGGTGTGTGTGTGTGTGTGTGTGTGTGTGTGTGTGTGTGTTAGAGAACGTCTCATGGGCCGAAACGTCAGGTTAAGATGGATGTATGAGAGAGAGAGACAGAAAGAGGAGGATTAAATGGAAGGATTAGTGCTATCAAGCCTGGATTAAAAGATGGACATACACACAAACACACTTCTTATCCATGCAGAAGGGGATTAAACGTAATGAAGGTGAAAGCTATCATTCAACATTCAGCATTTTATACCACAACACAACTGAATTTTTATACGGTCAGACAGAGTTATTTTAGACAGCAACTTGTCTTCAAAATATTAACCAAGTTACAAAAACAGCCTTCTTTCACCGTAGAAATATTTCTAAGTTAAGAAACGTTATCTATATCTGATGCAGAGAAGCTCGTCCATGCGTTCATGACCTCCAGAATAGACTACTGTAATGCATTACTAGGTGGATGTCCTGCATCATTAATAAACAAGCTTCAGTTCAGAATGCAGCAGCCAGAGTTCTCACAAGTTCAAGGAAATATCACCACCAATATCTCCACTGCTTCTCTTTCTCTACCCATCCCGAGGCATCCTGAGGTTTGGCCAGCTCCAGTCACCTCCCACCTCATGAAGATTATGGACCTTTGAAGAAGTAGATGCCGAACTCGCAAACATCCCGAACCATCTAGAGACGTACCAGTGCCAATTGGATTCCACTACATGTGTGGAGTTTTGACATTGGACCTCCTGGAGTGTTTAAAGGCTCTGGCATGGAGAAGCTGGTGCTGGATCTGTGATGATCTCAAATGTTGAGCTATTTTATGAGTTGCTCAGTAGCTCCTAGTTTTATAACCATAAAGACTGTAGAAGACTGTAGAAAGAATATTACATATAATATTATACTCCAGTGCTCATGTTAGTTCTCACTCTCCAGTGTTCTGTATTGTTGAAAGCTGCTTTGAGACAGTGTCTGTTGTGAAAAGCGCGTATAGAAATAAACTTGACTTGATTTAACAGAGTGAAAATTTAACAAGGAGACTTGAACTAGGAGACACAAACCTGTTCTAGGATAACAATACCCCTGTGCATAAAGCCAGCTCCATGAAGATATGCTTTACATGAATTGGAGTTGAGGATCTCCTGCTATAGCGCTTTAAACTCGTACCTGTAATGACTAACTGGCTGAATCTCGCACAAATCTCCAAAAAAACATTTTTCTTCAATAAAATCTAGTGTGCATTTTCCCAGAAGAGTGGAGGTTTTTCTAAGAGCAAATGAGGACTACTTGTGGAATGGGATGTTTAAAAAAGCACTACATCTTATCCTTAGGTGTCCAAAAACTTTTTTGTCCACATAGTGTCTCTACTTTGAAAAGAAATTGAAAAGAAAAAAAAAAAACAAAGCTTACAAAAAAGAGAATCCTGCTGCAATCCTTTTCATGTGCGTTACATAATAAAAATCCCCCAGAAACAACTTTGTTTAGTCTCTGCCTCACACTTTGAGTGCATCGACATCATCAACAATAGTCACCCCCTTAAGTCACCCCCAATCCATCTCATTTTCACACTTCTGACATCACGTGGATGCTACATGTGTGTTAGAGTCAGAACTGGATGTTTTCACCAACAGGCCAAAATTTACTGCCTCTGTCCCCCGTCACTGTGGTGTCTACTAACCCTAAACTACCACATACACACACCCACAATGTAGAATGTTTGCACTCACAAGGAATTTGTTTTGGTGACAGAAGCTTCCAGTAGCACATTTTAAAAAAAGTTAAATAGAAACAATTAAATATATAAAATATAAATTTGTATAAAGAAAGATAAATTGAGTATTAATGCACAAAAAAGTACAGATTTAAATTAGTAATATGGAGTATTGCACATATTCTTATTTGCAACACTACACAATGTGAAGAAACGTTTCTTGTGCCTGGCTATTCTGGTGCTCTGTAGCGTCGGCTAGATGGCAAAAGTTCAAAAAAGCCTGTGGCTTGGATGTGAGGGATCAAAAGTGGTTTACTGAGCCTTTTTTTCTCACTCTAGATGTGTACAACAAAGACTACATTCTACCTGTGCCTATTCTGCACACACACACACACACACACACTGCACACTTTTGTTTCTCGCATTTTTGCATCATAACTTTGCAAATGTGTCATTTATATATTCTATCTTTTTCCTTATTGTCCCAGAGGCTCCTGTATGCTAAAACACCTCGTTTCAAAAAGTCTAGAAGTGTATTACGAAACTAGAAAATGCCGGTCTGCTCACGACTTCTTTCTGTATCAGTAAAAGATCAGCTATTTATTTTTACAACCTAATTACGAGGAACTTGATCAGATTTGTGTAAGGGACGTGTGTGTGTGTGTGTGTGTGTGAGGAACTGCACTTTGCTCTTTAAAGACACACATATGCACATTTCCTGCTAGCTGACTGAAATCAGAGTCACTGAAGAACACAGAGGCATCATGTCGTATCTCAGGAGCGTCCTTATTAGCTTAGTGCTGCTCGTCTCGATCTGTCAGGCGAAAACTGGTAAGAAAACTCGTCTTTCCTTTTTTCTTTTCTTTTCTTTTCTTTAACTGATACAATATCCGAGTGCATAAATATAATCCACATGGCTTCTGATCAATCAGATTATGCTTCGAAATTCTAGTATTTGTCAAACAGCCGGATATTCGTTACTATTCTGAATAAAGATGTTCGTGAACCCATGCAGGAGGTCTGAGGGCCAGCACCAGCTCTCAGGGGAAAGGCTTGCTCTCCAATGCCATGGTGGGATTGTCAGCGGTGGCCGGCTTTCTCTTCATTGTTTTCATCATCCTCATCATCAAAAGGCTCTTTTTCAAGAAAGACAAGTGAGTATACAGGAAAGTCGGATCTTAGCGGTTCTGGATTCATGTCACAGCCACATCTGCTGCATTGTGTGTGTGTGGGTTTTTTTTTTTTTGTGAGACCAAATACTATTAGATTTGTTTTCAATTCAGTTTTAAAAGATCAAGGATATAATTTAGAGGGTCAGTATAGGGCCATGAGTTTATCGCTAACGAGTGAACAAGTGGAAACCGTAGCAGGGAAAATCTCCCTGACATGGTATTAGTAAGAAACCTTGAGAGGAACCAGACTCAAAAAAATCCTCATTCGTGTGACACCGAATGTCCATTCATTGCAGTTCCATCATTGTCAAGGTGATCAACTCTGCACTGGTGGAGACTCGAGTGTAAAATTGTCCATGGTGATTGTTGCCACTGTAGCAGACTGTTTATACAAATGACCACAGTTTTTATATATAAAGTATATATCAATATATCCACAGTAGGCTTTAGGCTGGTTATGTAAAACCATCTGTAGCTGCACAAAAGGGTTTTCAATTAAAGAAAACTCCATTCAGAAGTAAAAGTACTGCTACTTTAATGTAATTTTATGTGAGGACAACTAAAGTTATTGAAAATCTACTCAAGTAAAAGTAAAAGTAAAAGTAAAAATAAAAAGTAAAAAGTAAAAAGTAAAAAGTAAAAATAAAAAGTAAAAGTAAAAAGTAAAAAGTCAAAGGTAAAAGTAAAAGTAAAAGTAAAAGTAAAAAGTAAAAAGTAAAAAGTAAACGTAAAAAGTAAAAGTAAAAAGTAAAAATCAAAGGTAAAAGTAAAAAGTAAAAGGTAAAAGTAAAAGTAAAAAGTAAAAAGTAAAAGTAAAAGTAAAAGTAAAAGTAAAAGTAAAAGTAAAAGTAAAAGTAAAAGTAAAAAGTAAAAGGTAAAAGTAAAAGTAAAAAGTAAAAGTAAAAATTATAAGTAAAAAGTAAAAGTAAAAAGTAGCTTATTGAATATTTACTCAGAAACAATTTACCAAGTTACTTTTTGAACATGGTGGGTTTTCTACTGAAGTTCAAAAAGGGGATAAAAATCACAAACTAGTTTTTAATTGAAGGAATTCCTCCAGTCCTTAATTGAGTCTAAAGTGAATTCTGCATTTTCGCAGCAACAGTAAAAAAACCTCGTTATAACGTCCTTTATGCTAATGAGAGAAATCACAACTGCAGATTCAGAATTCAGACAGCGAGCGCACGCATTGAACAACTTTCCATTCCACGCCATTCGGTTTTTCTACATCAGCGGCGTCTGTCTTGTCCGTCTCCATCTTTCTTTCTTGTGAGTTTAGCGTGTTTGCTCTTCAACCAATCAGTGCTGTAGTTTTCTGGAAGCAATTTCTTCCCCTTAAATTATATTTATTTCGTTTTTTTTCTCAGTAACGGATATGATTTCAAATGTAGCTACGTGCAACACTTCAAAAACGTACAAAAGTAAAATTACAGATTTGAAGAACACAAAAAGCTACTTAATTACAGTAACGCCAGTAAATGTAATTCTTTACTTTCCACCTCTGGCTATTAGATGTTTTGTTATTATACTGGTCACCAGGAGCACAAACTGAAGGTTTTACATAAAAAAAAAGAATAAAACCAAAATGACTTCAGTCAAAAATCTGTGGAGAAGATTGCTCTTATAATATCCTCCACTCTTCTGATGTAGATGATGTGAGGAGGCCTGGGGAGCACTCAGTGTGGAAAATCCATCCCAAAAGTGTTCAATAGGGTTTGAGGTCTACGCAGGAGATCTTCCACTCCAACCCATTGAAAGCAGATCTTCATGGAGCTGGTTTTGTGCACAGGAGCATTGTCATGCTGGGGCAGGTTTGGGTCAATGCTAGCAATGCTAGACGTTTAGAATTGTGTGCCTCCAAGTTTGTGGTAACTGTTCGAGGAACAAGTCAGGAGTCACAATATTTTGTCCACAGAATGTTTTTTTTTTGGATTTCGAACAAACATCGTATTACCGTGATCGATAAAACAAAGCTGGTCTGCAGCTCATGATGCTTTTATGGCCTTTTAGGAGATACAGCGTTATCTCTGCACATGTTCAAACACCATCCCAAGGTCTCGCACAGGTGCCTGATTCATGTCCATTACACCCTGACACACGTGTCTAACGCTCAGGCCAAAGCGCACCGATTAACACAATGATTAACCAGACAATAACAGGAAATGTCTGATCGGTATTTATCCTTTATACCTGTCTGACATCGAGTGGCATGTTTTCTTTTTTCAGCAGGGACGACGAGGAGTCCGAGCCTGAGGTCTGTGCAGCCTTTGAAAACAAGGCTTTCGAGGTGGAGACAGTAGAACTCACTAAAACAACTAACATGTAATTTCAGGAGAAAACACACCCACACACCCACACACACACACACACACACACACAAACACACACACACACACACACATCATTACACCGCCTAGCTGATGTCCAATGTGGACTTTGTTCAAAAGCTGTAAAGCACAATATTATCGCTGAACAATTAATTGATTACTGTTCTGACCCTAAATGACCTTAAATAACCCCCTAATGGACATTTTTTGTATGACCCCAAGCTTTGACCACCTTCATTTTGTTATTCTGGATTTATCATTTATGAAGTACCATAGCAATTTTTTATGTCAGAAAGACGTTGCCAAATATCCATGCCTACGTAATGATGATGATGATGATGATGATAATGATGATAATGATGATGATGATGCCACATTTTCTACAAAAATCTGCATAGTTTCATGTCCAAAAAGCTACATAAAGTTGTGACACACTTGATTTGATCTCGCCCAGAAAACAAGTTGATGATGAAAGACAAATCCAGCATCTAACTGTTATTACTCTATCAGCCACAAGGTGGAACCAAACTCAATTTATGGATTTCCTTTTTCTTTCTTTCTTTTTTCTTTCTTTTTACAAAAAAAAAAAATCTGTTTGAATCCATTCTTCAAAAACTTCTCACCTGTTTGATAATAAATACAAGTTGAAAAATACCCATACACTGTGAAACAGTATTAAATTTTTTTTTGCCTATTTTTCACGCATAAATAATTCAGATCATCAAGCAAATTTTAACGTTACACATATAAATAACTCAAGTAAATGCACTAAAAACAAAATGCACTTTTTTAAATGGTGATTTTATTTATAAAAGGGAATAACCTGCCTGGTCCTACGTGAAAAAGTAATTGCATCATACACTGTGGTGGTAGTGTGATGGTCTGGGGCTGCTTTTTTAACGATGTTGTGTAAGTGAAAACCTTTATCTACAGATCCTGTGCACAAAAATATTCAGACACCTGACTTTTCCAGCTATATGTTTTTTCCCTTAAATTGTTATAGCATCTTCCCAGAAGAGTGGAGGTTATTATCAGGCATCCACAAAGTTTGTATATTGTATGTATATATGCATATGGTGTAGTGTTGAGAACAGATTGTGGTGTATTTAAATGCAAAACTATCACACACACACAGCAGGTGGTCAGTAATAAGGTTCAGCCATTTTGTAATTATTTTCTAACCCCAGCCCAGGATTCCTGTGTTGTTGTGTTTCGTAGCGACATGGCCATAATCAGGCTCGGAGGGAAGCGAGTCGGTGGGGAGTTCGCAGTCCTTTGTTGAGACATCTGGAGCTTATTAGTGCGCTGTGTTTTTACAAGGCTTTCCCATCACTTTCTATAAATTAGGATATTAAATTCATAAAACACAGCAAGTGAGCACACAGCAGAGGAAAAAGTATTTAGAGGGAATGAGAAAGAGGCAGAAAAAATATTGCTTCGAAGCTTCTAAAGCATGAAAAGTCTAAATAGGGGTAATGAAACCAGAAATAAATTACACTGTCTGTACATTTCAGGTTTTTTTTTCTCATCCTCCAAGCACTTAGTATAATATTGTATTTATCAGTGTGTATAAAATGAAGAAAGTCACTTAACGTATGCTGATAAGGTTCTTGTGAGAGATTTGTTACCCCCAGCGAAGCCTTATCCAGTATTTAACTAGGAATAAATACCTATAATAAAACTCGTAATGAAATGTAACTGCCCAGCGGTTGCAGGGAGAAGAGGTGGAGAAGGTGGAGGAATTCAGGTACCTTAAAGGGAAAGTAAATATAAGACTGTGGTGAGACCTGAGATGTTGTATGGTTTAGAGACAGTGGCATTGAGGAGTAAATGACAGGAGGTGGAGCTGGAGGTAGCAGAGCTGAAGATGTTGAGATTTTCGTTGGGAGTGATGACGATGGACAGGATTAGAAATCATAGACAACACATGTAGGACGTTTTGGAGACAAGGTGAGGGAGGTGAGATTGAGATAATTTGGACATGTGCAGAGGAAGGACATGGGGTATATCAGTAGGAGAATGCTGAGGATGGAGCCACCAGGAAGGAGGAAAAGAGGAAGACCAAGGAGGAGGTTTATGGATGTGGTGAGAGAAGACATGCAGGTGGTTGGTTTGAAAGAGGCAGATGTAGAGAAAGAGTGGTGTGGAGACGGATGATCCGCTGTGGTGCCCCCTAATGGAAGCAGCTGAAAGAAATAGAAGAAGAAGAAGAAAATATAACTGCCCTGCATTATGCACTTCAGCAGAACTAGAACATATTTACAGTTGAAGTAATGATTGTGTTTTAGGTGTGAAAGCTCTCAACATTCAACATTTACCGGCTCTGGGATTCGCTGCTGTTAAACACGGCCCAGTCGTGGAGAGAGACGTGGAACTCATCAACCTGCGACATCACATCCGGACCACTCACACAGGTACAACGGCACTTTTATCTACTGCCCACTGCATGTGGAAATGTGTACTGAGATAAAGAATGAGAGAGAAAGAGAGAGAGAGAGAGAGAGAGAGAGAGAGAGAGAGAGAGAGAGAGAGAGAGAGAGAGAGAAAGAGAGAAAAAGAGAGAGAGAAAGAGAGGAAAAGAGAGAGAGATAAAAACAATCTAAACAACTGTCTCAACGTTTTTTGAGAAGTTTTTATCTTGAAATCCTTAAATTTAATTTCCTCAGTTGAAACATTTGATCTATGAGTTATTGTGAATAAAAAACAGGCTTATGAGATAGATAGATAGATAGATAGATAGATAGATAGATAGATAGATAGATAGATAGAGAGATAGAGAGATAGATAGAGAGATAGAGAGATAGATAGAGAGATAGATAGAGAGATAGAGAGATAGATAGATAAGCTTCTCATGAGATGAATTTTAACAGTACAGTTTAAACAAATCAACTTTAAGGAATTTCCTCTATCACAGTTTGTTTGAAAACCACTTGCGTCAGTGTAGAGTCTGAGATGCTAACCGCTAACCAGGGCACACAAGGATGTAAACGATCTGTACAGCTGCAGCTGTAATTAAAATGTTCCTGAGAAGAAAATTCACAGAGCTTTCATGAATCAAGCTCAAATTCCCCCCACTGTGAGCTTCAGCTTTTTTCAGAAAAAAAACTATCCCAAAGGAGCAGGACTGGAGGAGGCTGGCTGTTTTCTTTGGAGCTGCTGTGCAGTAAGACGAGTGTGCTCAAGGCCCATGGGGGTGTGCGCTCATTAGCTACTCCCTCACTGCTTATTTTGTTAAAAATATTTGCAGACCCATTTAAAGACTCTGTTTAATGTGCCCTTGTTGATTTCTCCTCCTCGTGTTCCTTCGGGTAAATCTCTACCGAGATGTTGAGGACGCTTTAATACTTCATGAGTGTAAAGTTAAGTTTCTTAGAGAAGATCCTGGACTTCAGGAGCAGAAGTTGTTAAGAGGTGGACACATTTCCAAAATAGTCCATCAGACAATTGACAGAAAAAAGATTACCAGTACAAAAATAGGTCTAATTGACTGACAGGCAGACAAACAATACATAGTAGGTCTGATTAGATAGATAGATAGATAGATAGATAGATAGATAGATAGATAGATAGATAGATAGATAGATAGATAGATAGATAGATAGATAGATAGATAGATAGATAGATAGATAGATAGATAGATAGATAGATAGATAGAACCAATACACAAAAATTGCAATAGATAGATTGGCAAATAATGAATGGATGGATGGATGGATGGACGGACGGACGGATGGACGAACGAACGGACGGACGGACGGACGGGCGGGCAGACAGACAGACAGACAGACAGACAGACAGACAGACAGACAGACAGACAGACAGACAGACAGATAGATAGATAGATAGATAGATAGATAGATAGATAGATAACAAATACATAGAGGGTTTAATAGACAGACTGCTAGAGACAGTGGGACAGATAGACAAAGCACATACAGACATAATCAATAAATAAAGTTGAATATACAGTCTGCTAGATAATTAGATAGACAGACATACAGACGTGTAGACAGACAGACTATGTGGTGGTCGGTTGGATCTGGAAAGACATGACAAGGATTACAGGAATGGTGCAGGAAAAAAACACCTGCTCCTCAATGTTGCCAAGACCATCAAGATAACAGTGGACTGGTCAACACCTAAGTGGTGTCAATCTGGACAACAAACTGGTTTGAAAGTTCAGCTCAGGGGTTTTGTACAGGAAAGGGATGAGCAGACTCTACTTTCTGAGGTGCTTTAATATTTGCAGTAAGATGTTACAGATCTTCTAGTAGACTGTGGTAGTATTTTTGGAATTAGTATTTTAGGGAGGCAAATTCAAAGCTTAACTCACTAACAAGAAGTCAGTCTTGGTTTATCTGTTGATCTGTCCTAAGAAGAGGTGGATTATGGGTGTTGGATTTTGGATGTAAGCATGTTGGATTTCTGATCAGAAGGTTGTGAGTTCAAATTCTGTACCACTATTAGGCCCTTGAGCATAAGATTATGGTAAGTCGCTCTGTAAATCGTCTTCCTAATGCCATAAATGTAATATATGTAAATGTAATGTCTGTCCGTCTATCATCATAACCCCCTTGTTGACGTCTCTACACTGATCCAAGTTTTTTTTTTTTGTACTGTTATATAAACCCCTCAGTACTGTATCCATCTCGAAACCCTTGACAGCTGCGTTCCAAATTCGAGCTTTAAGTTCATCAAGTGTTACCTCATGGCGCATCCCCCAGGGTGAAACACGAGAAAAAGTGCTGAAGCAACCTTTTTTTCCCCCCTGTTTTTGTTTTGTTTTATGATCCAGAAATCTGGAATGCGTTCCATCTGCGGATACGCAACCTGTCGTAATGATTTAGCGTTTACTCCCAGTGTCCTATAACTAATAATTATAGGAGTATGTAATTGCTTTATTACTGTCCTATTCAGGCTTTATATCACGTCTTATTCATGTTCTAGTTATTATATCTTACTGAGGGAGGTGGTGGTGGTAGTGGGAGGGGTGATGGGGTAAAACAGTGTGGAGGAATGAAAATCATTGTGAGAGCCCTTTTTGTGTCATGTCTTAGCTGGACGCTCTCAGACTCTTTCCTACATATTGTTCATTTTAAATTTTATTATTCACCATTCTTGTGTTGTTATTGTTGGGCTTCCGGAGACGAAAAAAAAACAAACCTCGAATCAATTCACCTGCAGAGACCTTGTACTGGGGTCGGGTGGATTTAGGCTTCCATAGCGATGCCGACAAACACACGGGTCCTGATTCGCTGTGTCTCAAAATAGGAAAAAAAACCACCTACTAATACATTGGCAGACGCCCTTATCCAGAATGTATTTTCTTATCTTATTCATACAACTGAGCACCTTGGTGTAGCTGGGATTTGAACTTACAACCTTCCAGATCTAAAGTCCAATAGCTTAACCACTAAGCTTCTTTCCTAATACAGTGTCTCTTCTCTCCCCTGTGCAGCAGAGTTCAGTCTGAGACACGAGTTCACCAAAAACATTATTTCTACTGTGTATTTTAATGACGTCATACTACAAGGAGCGTTCAAGACAAACCAGGACTGTGACAGGTATAAAAATGGATGCTAGCGTGGCGGTACAACACGCAGAAGTAAGTGGCTAGCGTGTACGATTACTGATGGCAGACCACAGTTTTAGTGGGTAATCAGCGACAATAAGACGTTTGAATGGTGTGAACATTTTAAAGATGGCCGTACCTCCGTCAGTGACGATCCCCGTCGTGGTGGTTCTCTGAAGACGGAGTGAAGCAGGCTGGTACTAGGATGGTTTGGGCGTACTGGTTAATGCTCCTATTCCGAATCTTTCCAGGCGTAAGTTAAACCCTGGGATAAGTGTAAAGGGAAGTACGTCAAAAAATACATGCATTTTCCACTCCTTGCAAGTTGATTATTTATTTTAAAAGTCTCGGTGTCACTTGAACGTCCCTCGTATGGGTGCGAATTGAAAGAAAAAAAGCAACCCTGGGCTCGTACACTATATGCACAAAAAATAATTGGACACCTGATTTATTTTCCAGCCGTATGTGGTTCTTCTCCAAACCACAATGTTGGAGGCACACGATTGTACAAGCTGTCGTTGGATGTGCTAGTATTAAATTTGCCTTCACTTAAAAGCAACTAAGAGACCCAAACCTGTTCCAGCATGAAGATATGCTTTACATTGGTTGAACTGGAAGATCTCCATCCATAGAGCTCTGACCTCAATCCTATTGAACACTTTTGGGATGACTGCACCCCAGGCCTCCTCACCTCACCTACATCAGTACCTGACATTGTTGGCTTTGTGAATGATCACAAATCTCCAGATGCACACTCCGAAATCTAGTGGAACATCTTCCCAGAAGAGTGGAGATTACTATAAAAAAACCCAACTTATAGACTAGCAACTTATAAGCATCTTATCGTCAGGTGTCCACAAACATTTTTCCATATAGACATATTAAAGGATGTGTAAAGTGGATTGCGTGAGCTGTATATGTGCTAATCATGTAACCAGCTAATGTAGTTAGTTAGCAAGTGTTGACAGACTATTAAATGTAGCATCTCAATACATGTTGAAACAAAAGGTCGTACACGTCATTTTCATAAGAAGAAACTATGGTTATGCGTATGGTTTAAATTTTTTTACTGAAAATCATTAACAGGAAACTAATTACAAGTAGGAACTAAAGTTGCGAGTGGGGAATTAAAGAAACGTCGGACCACGCGGTACAGGATCGATGTGAGAAACGGTGCAATCAAGCTGAAGCTGGTTTCAAGCGAACGGGTACGCGGCGAGTAATTGATAAGGGTTGATTGTATGTCAGGTTTATCCTGTACGGCTTTAGCAATGAGCTCATGCGGCTTTTCGGCATGTTTCGTGTCAAACCTTTCAACAAACACTGCTGCACTCGCTCACCTCACCCTCGCAAAAAGAAATATTCCTGGCTCATGCTCGCGACTCATTAAAAAGAAATAAGACTTTCCTTCCTTTTACAAAATGGTTAAAGTTGTATTTTTCCAAACCCAGCGCTCGTGTGTCTAGGGGATAATGTATCACGTAGCGATTAAAGTCAGGTGCGCTCGATCCAACGGCCAAGTCTGTGCGAAACCAAACACAGCACCGTGATCGTCTGCTTCGCCCTCAGCTCGTATATTTGTTTCCTCTCCTCATGTCGGTTTTCACGATATTGAAATGGCGCTTAAAAGGATTATGGATGCGAAGGTTAAATCCGAACAACCGCACGAGCCATGAGTCATGATGAGTGAGCGGAGAAATTACAGCAGATCATCAGCCAAGGACTTCACTGAAATTGAAGCGTCTTCATTATTATGAGCTGTCGGGGTTTTTTTGAGCTCGATGTCTACAACGTGGGCAGTATTTCAGTTCTACTACGACTTTATTCATAATTTTAGTCTTGTATTGCTACAACTTTAATCTTGTAATCTTAGATTCTTTTTTTTACCGTGGCACCAAAACATCGTAGATTTGTCCCTGACAGACCTTACTGTAAAATATATTTTTCTTCAGGAAATCTATTGAACGTGCCAAATGAGAGTTAATGGTTGATGGGAAACACTTAGGAACCAGTGAACAGTGAAAATCACAGCAGATCATCAGCCAAGAACCTCAGTAAAACTGAGATTACGAGAATAAAGCCACAGCAATATGAGAATAAATCATAATATTTTGAAAATAAAGGCAAACTTCCGAGAATAAAGTTAAAAGAAGAGTTAAGTCGAATTATGAGAATAAGTCGAATTTTAAATAATCAAGTGAAAATTATGAGAACACAATCAAAATATTTTGAGAATAAAGTCACAGCAATACAAGATTAATGTACTAATATTATGAGGAAAATCGCAGAATTGTGATGTTTTGCATAAAATTAATGTGGAGGATTTGGTTAAATTCCTACTTTAAGGAAATTCTTCATGTTTTTCGCATCAGCACGGAGTCAAAAAATTAAACAGACAGTGACATCATCATCTCTTTTGTGCAGTCTGAAATGACGACCAGTTTTCGACTTCAATATCGATGCTTACATCTGCATGCTATTAGAAGAGGATATCTTGTTTCTCAAGAGACTACGAGGATGATGATCAAAGAAATCGACCCTGAAGGAGAAACATCTGGAAAGAGCGGAACCTCTGACATTGCCTGCTATGACTTTTTTTCTACTTTTTTCTCAAAATATTACGACTTTATTCTCGTATCGCTACAATGCTACAATTGACCATTAATTTTTTACGTGGCACTAAAGCGCCAGATTTGGACACACTTCAAACATCACTTCTTTCAGGAGATCTATTTAATGTGCCAACAGAGAGTTAATGGTGTAAAGTAAACACTTAGGAACCATGAAGATGGATTTAGACTATAATTAATATAAACAGCTACATAAATATAAAAACTTGCACTAGAACACTAAGGACAGACTATAGCCAAAGCCAACTAGCGGTTACGTTCTGTGCTTGTGTAAGAATGTTGAACAGAACTCTCTCCTACCAGTAGGTGGCAGTAATCTCTATTCTGCATCCAAACAGGGAAACCGGAAAAGCTAGAACTGTGATTAAATAAAGAAAGCAGAGCTTACACCTGGCGCGATCATTACTAGCGGATTCCTATCCTCTTAGGATTTCATGATCGTGTCCTGTCTGCTCACAATACAATTACAACATGGGTGCGCCATTTCCAAAAACCGGCTCAACCAATGGTTCAACAGCTCCAACAGCCTCAATATTGGTGTGTGAGTCGTTCAACACCACTTCAGGACTTCTATTTTAAGGCTGAACCCTGAGCAGACGGGACACGAACAAGCATCCAAACTGGATGACGCCGAAATTCCCTTCACTTACACTATCACCATTCTTCTAAAAGGTTTTACACTGAATGCTCGCTGCACACCGCTCCACTGCTCCACTGCTTCACTGCTCCATTATAACTGATGGCAAGGGGTTCAAAACAAGCTCACACTGGTCACAAACAATTTCCCACGTCACAGGATCGCCAACTCCTAGTTACAGAATTTCCTGTCACCCTGAACCATCCTGTACGAGGTGGTATCAAAAGGTTTTGAGACTCGCTCTGTTTACAAGAAAGTACACACTTTCTCCTTAAAAATATTCTCCTTGCACAGCAACACAGCGCTCTCACCATTCCTGCCACCTGGAAAGTGTCCTGGAAGTCTATATTTTAACGCCTTTTGAAACCTTTCAGCCAGATCTTCATCTTCGATAAGAGGACGAAGTCTGCAGGAGCCAAATCTGACGAGTCGGTGGATGCGGAAGTGAGATCATGATTTTCCAGGTAGAAACTCACGTGTGATGAGAGCTTGGTGACAGAGGGCGCACTTGGCCAGAATAGCACCAGTTGCACAGCTCCAGATGTACACAAGATGATGTCTTTTGGTATACTAACTTATGAAGAGCGGTGCTCCCTGTGACTGTGTGTGCAGCCTCGTGCTGCCATCTGTTGGCATGTTACAAAACTTGCCTTGAAAAACCACCTCGTATTTACATTCACAGAATCTGGCAGAATCTTATACTCTCAGCAGTTAAGGGTTAAGGGCCTTACTCAAGAGCCCGAGAGCTTAGTCATGGTGGGATTTGAACTCAATGCCTTCTGATCAGAAGTCCAATATCTTAACCACTGAGCTCCCCCAGTGTTAATAGATCAACACACACACACACACACACACACACACACACACACACACACATATATTCACAACACAAAGAGCATAAATCAGAAAGGAGACGTGTTTTGTCTGAGTTGTAGCATAGCTTTTGTTTATTCATTTTTATAATTTTTTTTTTTTGCATAGAGAAACATAATCACTTCCAGTACTGTATTCATGAGCGATTTTTTTTTTGCAAACAGCGATGGCGGGAATACAATTATAATGAAATATTGTCAAAGCTTTGTAAATTTACCCTCACACCAGTTTTAAAAAAAGCATGTGAAATTTAGTTTGGGTGTGGTTTTGTTTTGAATGGAAAAAATATCCAACTGGAAAAATCACACGTCTTTTTCCAGGTTTTCCGACGTTACGTTCGGAACATTTAAAAAAACTGTCTACGCTGAAAAAAAGCAAATGTGTGTATTCGTGGTGTTTTTGTGTTGCATTTCACCGGTAATCAGTGTGTAAACTAAATGTCCACATGCTCCTTCTCTGGTGTGAAGTGTGTGTCTGTGCAGCAAGCAAGCGGTTAATGCATAACTACCATGGTAATATTCGCAAAGAATAATGAGAGGAAAGAAAGCAAACAAACGACAAACGAAAGAAACCAATCGGAACAACAATAAGAAAAACCCTTTCAAAAAAGAAAAAAAAATTAACACTGCATCACAATGTTCTCTGAGAAACATTTCATCTCCGCTTTGTCGTCGCGTCAACCTCCAAATCAGAGAGGAAAACAGCGCAATCAATCAATAAATCGATCAACCGAGGAGGAAAAAAAAAAAATCAGAAATCCTGTTACGATGAACCGAAGCGTTTTGGCATTATTTAGAATCGATATTAATTATTATTTCTGTTATCAAAAAAGATTGCATAACTGCAAAAAGCGTTAGCATGGCTTTCACCCTTTTTTTTTATTTGAACACAGCGACTAGCAGGCACTGGAGCCTCGCTGCCACTCCGAGGCCAGGCTTATGCAAGCCTTCAGCCCTTTCTAACACATAAAACACTGGCAAAAAAAAAAAAAACTATTAAAAAGAATAGGACAGAGACATTCCTAAAGACTGGTCGTGGTGTGTGTATTGCACCAGTCGTGCTGTGTTACTGTTAAGAGGCTCGGGTAAAATCTGGCTCTCGGAAAAGAAAACATTCACAGACCATGTGACTGAAGGGGATAAAAAAAAACAGGACGAAATGATCAGGCACTGCGCATTGAGGGTGTTTCTGTGGTTTTTTGGGATTTTTTAAAATATTATTTGGTTTCTACATCTAAATACTTTTGCTCTTTATCAGCTGCTGGTATTCGTTGTTATGAATAGGATATAAAAAAAACAGAGACAGAGAATAAATACGGGATGGAAAAAGATTGGAAAAAGAAATGTAAGAATTCAAAGATTTTGCAGGCTGGAACGGCTCTGAATAAAAAAACTAAATTTTTTTTTTTTTGTTGACTGAAATATGTTTAAAGGTTGAAAAGAAAAATAAACAAAAAAGATGATTTTCTTAAATACATTTTTTCCGATTGCAACGATAGCAATTGTACAACGGTGTTTTAGTGTCACGTAAAAAAAAAATTACTAATATAGAAGATGGAATTAAAGTCGTAGCAATATAAGAATTTTTTTTTTACAATGAAGTCAAAATTACAAGCAAGAAGTTAAAATATTTTCGAGAATCAAGTCGAAATTACGAGAATAAATGGTAATATTAATTGTGGATTAGGTCCTACTTTCGATTAGAATTTAGCAATAAGGAAAGTCTTTGTCTTGGCACATCAGCACTTTGTTATAATCAGGTTCTGTACTTAATTTATTCAGGAAAAAAAATCAGACTGATTGAGGAAATCGCCTCTTTTGTGCAGTCTGAAGATCGATGGTTACATCTGCGTGTAGTTTGAAAAGGAGAATGTTGTTTCTCAATGAGAAGATATTGGCCCTGAAGGAGTTGAACGCTGGTGCGCTCGACATCGCCGAATATTTCCACTTTATTCTCGTATTGCTATGACTTCATTCCCGTAAATTTGACATTTTTCTCAAAATATTACGACTTTAATCTCGTAAAAAAAAAAAATTTACGTGGTACTCAAACGCTATCGTACGATCATAACAACCCCCAGGATGGAATCCCTGGACCTGAAAGAAAAAAATCCACCCTAAAGCATTTTTTGACGTATTTCAATATTACAATATTTGTCTGAAATCACTATGGAGGCATCACCATTGCTAGCGTGTATAAAAGAAACGGACAAAAAAAAAATACAATTTTAAAATGATATATGTATATATATATATATATATATATATATATATATATATATATATATATATATATATATATATATATATATGATAATGTGATGACTCCAAAAGCGTAAGAGAAGTGGTCCGTCACTCAATACGGTCCGGCGTGATGTTTACGAGACGTTGGGGATGATGGTATGAGCATCGAAATTGGTGGGGAAAAAAAAATCTAATCTGTTCAAGGAGGTGATTCACAGATTCATTGCAAATGAAATCTCTGGGGTTACTAAAGGTCAAAAAAAAAGATTGATCGTTCAGGGTGGATTTTTCCTTTTACATAAAAATGAGTTATTTACATTATATGGCGCAAAGTATTGGGACACCTGACTTTTTACAGCTAACAGGTTCTTCTCCAAATGCTTACTACAATGTTGGAGGCACACAATTGTTTGAAATCGCTAGACCTAATGTTCCTTTCAATTTTCGAAAACTTGGAGACCCAAATGTGTTCCAGCATAACAATGTCCCTGTGCACAAATCCAGCTCCATGAAGATCTGCTTTCCATGGGTTGGAGTGGAAGATCTCCTGCGATAGAGTTCCAACCCTATGAATTTTTCAGGCTGACTGCACCCCAGGCCTTCTCACCTCACCAACATCAGTACCTGACTTCTAGCACTCTTGTGGCTAAATTAATCTCCACAAATCTCTACAAAACATATTGGAACATCTGCACAGAAGAGTGGAGATTATTATAAGTGCAAATGGAGATTTATGTGGAATTGGTTATTTTAAAAAAAGCACTAAATCTTATGATCTGGTGTCCTCAAACCTTTGTCCATATAGTGTCTCTACTATGAAAAAAATGAGGGATGAAAAAACAAAAGTAAAAAAAAAGAGACCAAACTGCAGATTCTGCCCTGAAGAAGTTGTCCAGCCCTTTATGTTATAAGGAAAGGGAACAGTACGAAGGTGCACAGAGGTTTCATTTTCACACACAATCTGTGAGTTCCGTCAGCTCGAAGTCATCAGCCTGACCATGGAAGAGTACTCGCTCGCGTCCAGCCGCCAAGTGCGCATCGGCTACACATCGCTAACGTGACGAGGAGGGGAAAAAAAAGTGCCAACGCTCGTGTCCTGTGGAATCACCGCGATGTCCTAGTGCATCGAATCAGGCGTGCGGCATTAATATAATACAGTACTCATCTCCTTCTCTAACACTGAACCATCAGGAAACACTTGTCAGGGTCTCCAATCATCTGCCATTGCACAAGCCTCGATCCCTCCAAACCTCGATCCCTCCCACATTCAAATACTGACCTGTTTATAGGAAAAGGCACTCTGATCAGACGCTGACCAGACGCTGCCAATCACGTCTCCAATTTCACATCATATTAAAAAAAAAATCAGCATCAACATCATTTACTGTTTCCCAGAAGTCATAGCGACCCTCAATCCAACATGGCCGACTTCTGTCCTGACAAATTATGTCAAATGTAAAAAAAAAAAAAAAAACCTATTAAAGCAGCTATCTCACTCTTTTTCTCTGTGTTTCTCTCTGATTCTGTCTTTCAATACTTCTCGGATTCATCCTCCATCTTTAAGGTTGACGGACTGAAACATTTCAACAGGAACGCATCATAAAAAACATGAATTCGCCCCCCCCAAACAAAAATATATCGATAGCAGGTTATCTAGTGCAATCTTTTAAATGGAAGGAAAGAAAAAAAAACTGTTTTATCGCTAAAGCACAAAAAATAGTGAATCGTTAAAAAAAAAAAAAAAAAGAAGTGCAGAAAAAATGATAATAAGAGAAGAAGAAAAACAGCGATGGAATTTGCATATCCCCTCGAAACACCAAACGAGGCTTTCGTTTTAAAATGGCGCTGGAGATTCGGGGGCGGAGTTACACGAGTCTGTGCGTTCCCGGGTTTCGTTTCCGAGCCGGATGCTCTCAGGGTGAAGGCTCTCAGGGTGAGGGCTTCGCCTCGCCTCACCTCGTCTCCGTGAACAGCAGATCCTTTAGAAGGAACATGCAAGGATTTCTGTGGCTTTGCCACCGGCTTAATAAAACTTAACCCAAACCACAAACACAAACATAGTTTTCTAATACAAAAGTTTTTTTTCTGTACATTTATTTTTTGTTAAATTCCTTACTGTACTAGATATAGATCGTAAGCCTTTCATTTCACGTGTTCAAAATGTAACAATAGGCATAACAATGATTCGTTATTCGGTTCTGTAAAAATATTAGACAAGGGTTTGCTTTTCGAACGTAACCTATTTGTCATACATGCACCAGCTCGACAACTACAACCACCAACTGGGGGCCGACAGGGGGCCACCCGTCTTCGTGACGACATGTCCGGTCTCTCCGACCTGTGTCTGAGCTCTACTGCGACGCATAAGTAAAGAAGAAGAAAGAGGAGCAGGCGGCGTGCTGGCAGGATTCTCTGCAGGCTCTCAGGGCTGGCGATGATGATGATGATGATATTAATGATAAAGATAATGGCGACGGCACCCTGGCCGGAGGGTCGACAGCTTCGGGAAAAGGTGAGTGTGGAGCAGTGCAAATCTTCACAGGGCAGGTGATGGGCAATGTGCATCTGCCCTGGGGGGTAATACTGATAGCGCTCCTAATCACGGATTTGCAATTAAGTTAAATGGATTTAAAGCATTTTTTTTACCTAATGTACCACTAATTTGGTCATATAACTGATCAGAAAACAATTACGCAGGAAGCTGAACACTTACAGTCTGTGCTTTCGGTCGTCTTCTACCTACTCAAACTCATAGACGTCTACGATTAGCTAGAGTCTCATTGATCGACCAAAAAAACTACGTAGAGGCTCTGTCCACATTAATGAAAAAAATGAAAAAATCCAGACGCCTTTTCAGCTCTATACTGCACTCGGGTGAAAAGTAAAACAAACCACAGTACATCATCATCCAACACAATCTGGTTTCTTTAAATCAAGTCACATGACTAAATATATAACATCGTACTTTAATGATTTGCCTGTTTTCTCACACACACTCACATGTTCTATAAATGAATCCACTCGTAGGAGTGCTTTTGAAATAAAACAAAAAACAAAAAAAAGGGTAGAACTAAACGTTGGGAAAAATTACAGATACAGATTAATGAGGACGTAGCCTGACCAGTCACCCCCTCCCACCCGGACTGGGTTTTTTTAACCCCAAGCCACAGATGACTGCGATCAGGATAATCAGTATTTCCTTTTTCCAATAAGGATCCAAAGTCCAATAAGGATCATTTTTCGATTTTGAAAATGCTGACTATTGCCTTGCTATGCTAGTTTTGCTAACACTTCCCAGCCCTGGAATTAGCATTAGACTTGGTATTAGCAAATCAAACAAAGGAAACATGGTCAGATTTGGTGGGATTTGCCACCAGGAGAGGGCTGTAAAAAAAAACATACTGCTTCTTTAATAAATAAAGATTAGCTGAACAGATTAGCATGCACGCTGCAACTCTACAAATATTTTCTCAGAGACTCTAATTCAGGGATTTTAGGATTTTTTTCCACTTCATCCAAATAGGATGATTCCAAGTGTATATTGTGCAAATTGTTGGTTATCTGTAGGGCAGAATCCCTGCCTCATCACCTGCTCTGTTAAATAAAAAGAAAATCGCTTGCTGAATGTCATCAGCGCGGGTTTTCTGTCGCATGTGTGTAGTTATGGGTTTTGATGGAACGGCTAGCGCTCATCTCCTGCCAGGGCACGATTCGTTCTCCAACAACCATCTTAAAAGACCATCTTGTAAAACAAAACCGCAACGTGACCTTCACCGATCCCATCTTATGACATCATTCAGCTACTTCAACAACAACATCGCGGCTATAAATGATCAAATACATGCTAATCTTAAGAATAAACGATAGACACCTACAAGTAACTCTGAGCATCTATAAATATCAAGGAAGAGTTTCTGAGCAAATCAAGTGAAGAAAAAAAAATCAAGAAGATCCAAAAGATCCTCTAATAGATGCTTATGAGTGATTTAGTATAAAATGTCAGCGTGTCTGAGGGGAAAACCAAATGAGCCTGGACGAGCTCAACGCTAATCAGGAGAAAAATCGTGGTGCAACAGAGAACATCGTCACATTAAAGACACCGAGACCTGAAGCTCACAATGTCTCAGCTTCTACATGTCTAATTTCAACAATGCAATCTGAAAAGACTTCAGCCTGTGTGAGACAGAGGGAGAGAAAGAGAACAAGGGAGAGAGAAAATAATAGAATGAGAGAGAGAAAGCGATAGAATGAGATATAAAGGACTTAAATCTAGAAAGAGCAATAGGGAGCTGAAGAGACAGAATGATAGAAAGGAAAAGATTGATAGAAAGACAGCAGTAAAAAAGAAAGACAGATAAAGTGATCGGACAAGAGAGAGAGAGAGAGAGAGAGAGAGAGTGAAAGCGATACAACAAGTCAGAGAAAGCGATAGAATGAATGAGAAAAAGTGATAAAACCCAAGAAAGAGAGAAAGCGATAGAACAAAAGTGGTAGAGAAAGAACAATTTAAAAAGTAAGAAAGAGAGCAATATAAGAGAGAAAGATAGAAAGAGAGAAGGAGAAGGAGCGACACAGTGGAAATAATTACATATAAAAAGGAAGCAATAGAATCTGAAAGATAGAGAAAGATCAGTAGAAAGAGAGCAATAAAGAGAAAGATAGAAATAGAGCAATAGAAAGAGAAGTAAGTAGAGAAAAAGAGATAGAAAGAATCTGATTCAAAACGATTTTTTTTTTTTTTTACATTTTATGTAAAGTCATACAACACAAGCAGAAAATCCTTCACTGGGCACCGGGTGACATTTAGTCTAATAAAACTTTAGAAATATACGCTTTCGTTTTCCACATGACGTTCTGAACGTCATTAAATATAAGTGCTAGCTATTGATTTTATTTTATATTGAGTCTTTAAGACCGAGTTGGATTCCAGGTGCCGTGGTTCCAGAGCAAACATGATTCCGGATACGTCAGGATTCTGAGCCATTGCTAATTTTTTCTAAGCAAATTTTTTCGTTTCGTTTCCCAAAATACAGTATGTGATATTCCCAAGGGCAGAGCACGCAGACTGCCTAAATGTTTTGGTTCTTCGAATCCAATCCGATCCAATCACATCAAATCAAATCAAATCAAGTCCGTGTTTGCATTATTGCTTTTAAGATAAAAGTCTCATTTTGTCGTAAAGCTAACTAGGCTCTAACGCCCACTTATGAAATTTTTTGGTATCATGGATTGTTTATGAATCATGAACAAAAAATACCTTTGTTTTTAGAATTTGTAGAATTAGAATTGCTTCTTTTATTCCTAACCATGAAATGCGTCGATGCAGAATCGGGATGCATCCAAGAATACAATCGTGTTTGTGGAAAGATTTCTAAATGCGTCGTTTTCCCAACTCGTCATTTTGCCGTTTTGTTTGATCGCTCGAACCACGATTCGAAATCCAAACCTAATTCCGTTTCTAACTTTGTTCCTTTTGTTTCCTAGCTGCCAACATGAGCCTCAAAACTACGCAACAATCAATCTAAATAGTTACAAAATGAAAGAGAAAGTATTTCCAGCAGCAGCTCGGGTGACTGAAAGGATGTTAGTGACGATCTGAAACGAAGAGCAGCTTCTGTAGCAGGTCAGAATCTACAGAATTCATGGGAAAAAAAAAGAACCTGTGAATTTTTTTTTTTTTATTTATTTATTTTTTTTACTAAAAGCATGGGTTTCATGCAGTGGAAAGACAACTCAAGACACGTGTCAAACGGGGAGAAAAAAAAAAATAGGAAAGCCAGTCTCCCCTCTCCATCTAATGCACACGATCGGTCCTAATCAGATAGTGACAAGCAAGCATGCATCATTCGTTTTTTGTGTTTTGTTCGTTTTTTGTGTTTTTTTGTTTTTCTTCCTCCAGCAACGGTTCGGTTACATAAAAAAAATCATTTACAATTCTCAATCATGTATTATTGTTCTTAACTAAAGGCAAGGCACATAATGTGTGTATACAAAATGTCGTGCAAAGTCGAACAGGGGGTCTGGTGACGGGGTCGGGGTGGTGGGGGTTCAGGGTTGTTCCGAGGAAGAGGTGGCAGGAGTTTGAGATTCTAAATTCGAGGTAAAAACAAATATCTGTTAGCAATCCCCGTGTAGCGCTCTGTATTTGTGGGAGGGGGAAGGGGGCGACGGGATCAAGGGGTTTGGGGTTTGGAGTAAGAGCTTAGCTTCAGAGATTTTACTAAGATTATCTGCCATGCGCCCATTGTCAAAGATGCGGTGGTCATTTGAGGGTTTTTTTTTAATATAATAAATTATTCTCTTAGAAAGCACCATGCAGTTTTATGTATATAGATAGGTGTATATATATATATATATATATATATATATATATATATAAAATTGATATATAGAGATGCTTGTGTCAGCACCTTAAACGCAGTCGTGTCCGCATTCGGGGTCTCATGAATGAACAGAACTGTGTAGAGATTAAAACGTGAGTTACGCTGATCGGCATGTCGGCACTTGTAGTCTCTGCGGGTCTGTCGCTGATGCGTCGATAATCGGAATCAGGGATGCATCGATAAACTTAATGGTACCGGGAATCCTTAAAATAACAAACGGGAAAAAATACGGGAAAGAGAGTGAGCAAGCGATGCCGCTGAAAGGGGAAAACGAAATGATGAAACAAAACCTGCAATCCAAAATGACATACATATAAATAAATCCCAGAGTTATGGTTCGACTTGTAAAAATTCGACAGAGTTCAGTTGTGTCGGTTTCAAAACGCATACTTTTTTCTGTATTTTTGGTTTCAGAGCCCAATTTGTTCTATTTTCTCTCCTTTTTATAGGCATCATCTGACACTGAAACAGCTTTACCCTCCACCTATGCCCGTTGCCAGATGCATACTTTTTGTTCTCTAAAGTTTTTACATTACGGTAGTGTAAATGACTCAGTTTTTCTAAATGATGTACTGTAATTTGTTACATTTTTAAAAAATGTATTTATACTACCCCATACCGATCACTGTTCTTTAAGATTCTTGGGCAGGTTAGGCCACGTCTCGAATTAAAGTTACGATGGTGGAATTGTAGCGCATCCCCATCATTAGTCGGGGAATTCCTGATAGCTGAGATATAGATATATATATATATATATATCACTTTTATCAATGCATCCCTAATAATAATAATTAAAATAATAATAATAATAAGAGAGCAATAAAAACTGAAATGGACTGTAGCAATGTTGTAGGCACTTTTCATGGCTCGGGTGATTATTTTGGGTTTGGTAGCAAATTCGTAAGCCCTGATGTTCGTCCTGTAGCACTTATAAACTCAACACACAAACCTGCTTCCAAGAGAATCCACATAAGTGTTATAGCCACACACTCGCTGTCCCCATGCAAGTAATTCTGGGAAGCACAGAGCCACATGGTAAAAAAAAGAAAAGAAAAGAAACACAATTCAGCAATTCGGCTTAATACAATCAGCTTTTCTAGTGTGTATGCGTGCGCTTGTGTGTGTTTGTCTAATAACAGAATAGTATCCAGAAAAGTACAGGCGGTGCTGATCTCTAGATCGGGATTCATGACTCGAGCGGGACGTCGGATGGGATGAAACCGGTTCTGTTCGAACGTTTGCCGTTTTCTGAGAACACAACTATACTATCGTTTCTAAAACTCTACAAAAAGAAAAGAAGGAAAAATAAACGTCAAACCTGCAGCATTCGTATGAATAGGCCAAAAATATGCAACCAAAAAAAATACCATAAAAAAAAATCATTCAAAGTAGTGCAATGCCGGTAATTTCCAATGCGGTTTACACAAAGATAAAGAAAGACAATTTAAAAAAAAGTCCATTCTGAACCCGATATTGTGGCATCAGACGCAAAACTGGAGTCGATTCGCACCTTCTACTCTTATCTGCGTGATTCGAGAGAACCTACCAGGATGGATTGGGGGGCTTTAGACATGTACAAAACTCATACACGGACACAAGCACACACTTACACGCTGCCCATGTACGCTGCGTTCGTAAATTTTCATTTTCGCTGTGTGGTCAAAAGTATTGGGACACCCGCCTTTTCCAGCCGTATGCGGTTCTTCCTCAAGCTGTTACCAAAAACTTGGAAGTACACGATTGTATACATGAAGATATGCTTTCCATGGGTTGGAGTGGAAGATCTTCTGCTGCAGAGCTCTGACCTCAACTCTATTGAATTTTCCATGCTGACTGCACCCCCAGGCCTCCTCACTTTACCTACATTAGTACCTAACTTTACTAACACCCATATGGCTGAATAAATCTCACACAAATCTCCATAAACACTCTCCAAAATCTAGTGGAACATCTTCCCAGAAGATTGGAGGTAATTATAGGGAGTCAATGTTGAATGGGATGTTCAAAAAGCACTTATAATCTTAAATGGTCAGGTGTCCACAAACTTTTGGCCATATGGGATATATAATTATATTGCATGTTTTTCACAAGGTTCAGTAATTAAAAGGGTGAATTATCGATTAATGGCGGCCCTTCGGACCCTCGTGTTGTTTCGCCAAAAATGAACCGCAATGAAAAAATTTGCAAATCGGCATTTGGTTATGAAAAAAAAGAAGAAATAATTGGAAAAAAGTACTGGATTCTCGAAGTGCTCTGATTAACGAATATTGCAATCCTCTTCATTTTTTCCCCGCAGATTTTTGTCAGATTTTGTTTTTATGAAAATGAGAAAAAAAAGGTTCGTTTTGGAAAAAAGCGTGAACGCAAAAACGTACACGGACTACCCACCCACACGCCATCCATCCAGACTCCCCCACACACACACACCCACAAACTCTCTACTTAAACAATGATGGATTTTCAGCGTGACACAGAAAAGACAAAAAATTTGCTCCGCCCCCTCCATCATCATCCGCAGGCTTCGATTGGCCACAAAATGCTTAGTGTATTAACAGTACAAGCCATTTCTGAAGACTGTTTGTACGGGCATGTCGATGTAGATGAGTGTGTGTGTGTGTGTGTGTGTGTGTGTCTGTATATATTTATATATGAGCATAATGTGCCCTATTACTATAACTATCTATTTATCAATATCACACACACTGTCTGTGACTTCTAATGCCACAGACGTACCACGTCATCAAAAAAAGAAAAGAAAAAAAATGTAGGCATCCACCAAAAAGTGGATCTCTAATACGTGTCAGATAAAAAAAAGGAAGAAAATGAAAAAAATAAAGCATGATTGTCAATAGAAGTGAATGAAAATGCGGCTATTTTGAAGGGAAATCAAGGGGGAAGTCGTTGACCCTTCGTTTTTTTTTGTTTTTTGCCCCAAAAGCCCACATTCAAAATTTGCTTGAAATAAAAAGAGGAAGAAAAAAAACTAAAAAGAGGGACACAATCAGCTGTGAAGGCGTTGGGGAAAAAGTCCTAAAGCGCTTAAAATCCCCCCGTCCATCATCAGGGCTTCCTTTCCCTGGAAAGAAAACATACGTATTTTGCATATATGAGGAAGCAGCACCTGTAGCAGAGGGAGGCTGAGGAGGGCCTATCCATTTCCACCAGCCAGGGGGAAGCAAAGTGGATGTTGGTTTATATATATATTTCCCATTAGTTTTTTTTTTATCCTGCACGCTCCAGTCTCTGGCCTGCAGTGTGTGTGGCCTCCCCTCGGAAAAAAAAATTCAAAATCCATCCTCACTCTTCTGTTCTCATGCATCCGCAGTCTGTTCGAGCTCCTCCGACATTCGATGTCTTTCAACAAAAAAAAAAAGATTACTGAAGCGTTTCGTGTAGCTTGACGCATGTTACGAGGTGTAACACGTGTATGCTGTATATATATATATATATATATATATATATATATATATATATATATATACAAATACTGCATATATCATCAAATCTTCCCTCTTGCATCTTTCTCTTTTTTTTTTCATAATTCCACAAAAAAGAAGAAAATATTGAATTTCAAATCTGTGTCCACGCCCCACTTTGGTGTGTCCGCCAAGTCCGGATCAGTTCCCCAGATACCAGGACTGTGAAAGAGAGAAAAAGTAAAAGAGAGAGACATTTAGAGAGTGACAGATAGAGAAAAGGGAGAGAGAGAGAGAGAGAGAGAGAGAGAGAGCACAAAATTAGTAACAATCAATTATTGAAACAAGCATATAAAAATATATTATACAACTGACCCTCATAGACCGAGTATAGTTTTAATACTCATAATAAAACTCATAATAAAGTTGTAACACAATTATATAACAGTTACAGTACTGTAACAAATTTTATTCAATTCATTTTTATTTCTAAAGCGTTTTTTAACAATTGTCTCAAAGCAGATTTACACAGATAACGTGGTGATAAAAAAGTTTGTCCCCCATTACTGTAACACTATTGTAGACTTACTGAAACACTACCGTGTCACTACTGTAACACTAATAAAATACTATAGTAACATTACTGTAATACTACCGATACAGTGCTGTAACACTAATGTAAACTATTTATACATTACTGTAATACTACAACAACAGAACAGTAACACTATGGTACACTACTGTAACACTATTATAACACCACTGTTACATTATTATAACACTACTCTAACCATAATGCAATACTTCTGTAACACTATGATAACACTATTGTAATACTACTTTAACTTTACTGTAACATTACTGCATCACTACAGTACACTACTGAAACACTATTATAGCACTACTGTAACCTTAATGTAATACTACTGTAACCCTATCATAACACTACTGTTACATTATTATAACACTACTCTAACCTTAATGCAATACTTCTGTAACACTATGATAACACTATTGTAATACTACTTTAACTCTACTGTTACATTACTTTATCACTAAAGTACACTACTAACACACTACTGTAACACTATTATACTACTATTAAAACACTACTTTTACATTATTATAACACTACTGTAACCTTAATGTAATACTCTTGTAACGCTACTGTAACACTATGATAACACTATTGTAATACTACTTTAACTCTACTGTAACATTACTGCATCACTACAGTACACTACTGAAACACTATTATGACACGACTGTAACCCTAATGTAACATTACTGTAACACTATTATAACACTACTGTTACATTATTATAACACTACTCTAAACTAAATGGAATACTTCTGTAACACTATGATAACACTTTTGTAATACTACTTTAACTCTACTGTAACATTACTGCATCACTACAGTACACTGCTGAAACACTATTATGACACGACTGTAACCTTAATGTAACATTACTGTAACACTACTGTAACACTATTGTAACACTCCTGTTACATTATTATAACACTACTCTAACCTTAATGCAATACTTCTGTAACACCATGATAACACTATTGTAATACTACTTAAACTTTACTGTAACATTACTGTATCACTAAAGTACACTACTAACACACTACTGTAACACTATTATACTACTATTAAAACACTATTTTTACATTATCACACTAATGTAACCTTAATGTAATACTCCTGTAACACTACTGTAACACTATGATACTACTTTCAAAACACAATATTTTACATTATCACACTACTGTAACCTTAATGTAACACTACTGTAACACTATGATAACACTATTGTAACATTACTATATCACACGGTACACTACTGAAACAGTACCCTAACTATTATTATAACACTGCTGTTACTTTATTATAAAACTACTGTTACACTATTATAACACTATTATAACACTTCTGTAACATTAATGTAATACTACTATAACAAAACTGTTTTAGTACTGCAATACTACTGTAACACTACTGTTATTTTACTGTAACCTTATTGTAACACTACTGTAACACAACAGATCCATCAAAAAAATACCCCAAATTTATTTTTAACCTCCTCTTGATCCATCCATCCATCCATCCATCCATCCATCCATCCATCCATCCATCCATTGATAGTAAAGAACAGAGAAGTTTTGTGTGAGTCTCACTGAATGTAAGATTTAACTCTATAAATCACATTATCCCTTATTTTTTATTTCTCTCTCTTTCTCTTTCTCTCTCCCTACCTGTTCTCCTAATGTCTGCACCTGTTCCAAGTTTCTTTCCTTTAGTTTGTGCCCCACAGTACAAACCAGTCAACAATGACTCTTAAAAAGTTCTCCTAAAATGTTTTTACATTCCTTTAAGAAAACATGTATTACTCTATGTCCGCTTAATAATAAAGGACTTCCCTTTCAGAATTTCCAAATCAACCATGTAACAATCCAAAGCAGCATCGTGGACCATATTTTCTTATTCAGATCCGTCTGGAAAACCTCTCGACAGGCCTGTGATCATGGAGTTCGGCCATGTGCAAACGTTTTTTTCTTTCTTTCTGTACAGCACGATGGAAACGTGCATAAACAATGGATAGGAGATTATCGTGAACTGCTGATGAAGAAGAGCATGTGTGTGTGTTCTACAATGTAAATTATGGCTCTGAATAAAGCAAAACCACAGAACTCCAGACTCGGGGCCAAGACACAGCGTAATGACTTGCACTTTCCGAGCGGTGGGTAATCAGCATCTCCTGCCCCAGTGGGCTCCGAGTGCGCAGAGCTGTCAGAGTTTGGAGAGCAACGCGCCTATTACACATAATACAGGGCTAAAGAGTGGAGCGAGCCAGCACGAGCGAACCCAGCGGGCCCCAACCTAGACCTCTTAAACACATAATAAGGTTCTGTCTCTCACTCTTTCTCTCTGCCTCCATCTCGCACACCACTGAAGTCTTTTTCAACATTTCGACGAAGCCTTAAAAAAACAGCAGCGGTTCACAGTTCATCGTCTTCCTCCACCGAGTTTGAAGTAATTTAACAGCGATCCACTAAACAGACGTCTCAGGCTGCATCCCAAAGCGCTGATTTAATAAAGCTCAGGGAAAAAAAGTCATTTCTCTCGCACTGATTGCAGCTGCATGATCCTGCAAAACGCTCTGGCGCTCTGATAGATAGCAGGCCTGAGATTCAATTTCGAGCCGGGATTCATCCTTGGGAGTGAAATTAGAACCAGAAGAGTGAAAAAAACTGCCAAGGAACTGAAGTGTATCCATATGAGAGGCACACAGAGAGAAAGAGTGAGAGAGAGAGAGAGAGAGAGAGAGAGAGTGCTGAAAGCCAGCTATAGAGGGAGATGCTTTGGTACATGACAGCACACCGCAATGTGCTGGACATTTCAACAATCAAATCCAGACTCAGTTGTACTTGATTCAGTTCCATTCGACTCAATTCCACTTGACTCAGTTCCCTACTCGACTCAGTTCCACTTGACACAGTTCACAGTTCCATACTCGTTTCAGTTCCATACTTCACACACCACCACTTGACTCTGTTCCACTCGACTCAGTTCCATGGTCAACTGTTCCCCACTTAACTCAGTTCCATACTTGACTCAGTTCAGTGGTTAAATCTGTTCCCTACTCGACTCAGTTCCACTTGACTCAATTCCCTACTCAACTCAGGTCCATACTTTACATAGTTCCACTTGGCTCAGTTCAATGGTTGACAGTTCCTTCTGACCCAATTTCATACTCGACTCAGTTTCATATGTAACTTATTTCCATACTTGACTCAGTTACCTACTCAGCTCAGTTCCACTTGAATCATTTCAACTCAACTCAGTTTCCTACTCGACTCAATTACACTTGACTCACTTCCAATTGTCTCAGTACCATACTCGACTCAGTTCCACTCGACTCACTCGACTCAAACTCAACTCAGTTCCACTTGACCTTTTCTCGGGGGACTTTAAACCCAACCGGGACACCTGATGAGGGTCCAGCAGAGGTCGCTGTAGCTCTGCGCCAGGCTAAAGGCAAGACATGAGGCGTCTCCTGTATGCTAAAAACTCAAGTTTACTGTGAAAGATTGTTTTTTTTTTTTTGGTCCATGGTTTCAGTAAATGGTTCATGGTTTGGATGTAAATGAGAAGATCTCTGAAATCTGTAGTGGTTTGGATAGGATAAGGATAAGAAACGCAACACACACAAATCATTGCAACAGTGATTCAGAGAAAAAATGTTTTCCCCAACCCGCTTTGTGTTGAAAATCAGGACTCAGTATGTGTTAGCATTAGCATTACAATACAGAATGAAGGCAAAAATTGTGTCCAATTGACTCCTCATAACTCAACTCAACTCAATTCCACACTTGACTCAGTTCCACTCAACTAACTTCCACTCGACTTGGTTCCATGCTCGACTCAACGCTGTTAATCACTCAACTCAGTTCCACACTTGACTGATTTCCACTTGGCTCAGTTCCATACATGTTTCAGTTCCACTTGACTCAGTGCCTCACTTGACTCACGTCTGCTCAACTGAGTTCCACTCGACTCGGCTCCATGCTCTACTCAGTTCCATAATCGACTCAGTTTCACTTGACTATTTTCATACTAAACTCAGTTCCAATTGACTCATATTCATACTAAACTCAGTTCCACCTGACTCAGTTTTATACTTGACTCTACTGAATCGCCTACTTGACTCAGTTTCATATTCAACTATCACCTACTTGACTTAAATTCACACTAAACTCAGTTCCACTTGACTCAGTTTTATACTTGACTCAGTTCCATACTCTACTGACTTCCCTCCTTCGTTCAGCTTCTCGTATCTCTGTAGACACCACAGAGCTGATATAAAAATTATTCTATTGTTTACTGAAGGAGCAGTGAAGCCATAGGTATAACAAACAGAGCATTTAAACAGTGAGGTGTCAATCATCTGCTAAACATTTCCTGTACATGTAAAAACCATAAAAATTCCTATGAAGAGAAAGACAAAGAGTGAGAGACGGAGGGTAAAGCCGCAGAGATCGCTCCGATCCCTGCTGTTCCTCCAGTCTAACCGAAATGCTTTAAGGTAAAACCCCGAGGGGACGAAGAGTACCGTGTCGAATCCTTTAACAGCCTTAGCCCTACCGTTTATTCTGGAGCGCTTGCGCTGTGCCAGCTGCTAACAAGATCAAGCTATTTATATCGGAGGCGCTATTTCCTAAAAATAACCCCATGTGCAGCTTCAGTCCTGTAAGTGAAGGAAAGCGGCGGAGCTGACGAGACAGGCCTGGCAGCGGTTTAGGCCTCGACTCCAACCGAAATATTTCTTTTTGCTATAAAAGCTGGAGGCTTCATTTCTTTGTCTGGGTGACAGGTGGTTAGAGTTAGGAAAACACGAAGCTGAGACGAGGGTGTGTTTACAGGTTCAGGAAGGGGGAAAGGGGTTCACGTTAGGCCACTAGAGCTGAACAAAAATGACAATCTATCAGTTTAATTAAAAACGCTTCAGGGGAACTGGAGGCAAGCCTGAAATACGAGGCGCTTTTTAAAAAAAAAAGTGTTTTGCACCAGTGTTCACATTCTCAATGAACGAGGTATGAGAAAGAAACCGGCTCGTGAACCTTATTGCCGGTCGTTGCTGTGTTTTCGTTATTCCTGCGAGACGGCACAGAGGGGTGATCTACTCACGGGGGAACTGACAAAAGGACAAAGTTCAAACAACTTTCGATAGCAGCGCTGCCAAAACACCAAAAAAAAAAAAAAAGAGAGAGCAGGAGCTTCATGTCCCGTCTGCCATATTGCTGCTGCGATAGAACCCAGAATGCAATGCAGCTATGGCCTGAAAGCTCTAGGGTTTAATAGGTAACAGGAGAACGAGCGGGATGGAAAACATTAAAGGAATAAAGTGCCGCTGCATCTCTCTTTACAAGTATTCATGATAAAGGGCACCACGATCGGAAAGTAGTGTAGGGGAAGAAGTAGCACAGTAGTTAAGATGTAGAACTTCTGATCATGAGTTTAAATCCCACCAGTACTAAGCGGCCACTGCTGGGCCCTTGAGCAAGGCCCTAAAACCTAAAGTACTCAGTTGTATAAATTGTAAGCCATTCTGGATAAAAGCATCTGTCTAAAGGCATTGTGGGAAATCCAGGAACCCGTTAACCCGAAGAGAAAAGACTGTAGGGCAGCAAGCTCGTTTGTCTCGCAGCTCTTTACCGGTCTGACTGGCGTAAAATGATCTCAGCCTGCTGTGGACTTTCCTCTGAGTTCAAGTTCACCTTACCATTACATCATGTCTGGTTTCCCCTAACAACCAGACGGCTCTGGACGTGAGTATCCTGGACCAGGGGACACGGTTGCCCTTCCTTTCGCTCTTCTTTAAAGTCCCCCCCACCCCCTCCACGCTGATCTCATGAGGAACGAGGGAGCTCGGCAGATTAAAGTCGGCCACAGCAATATAAACTGCTTCAGCGGTCGTGCTGATAGATACTTGTACGTCAGCAAAATGCTGCACGCACACACACACACACACACACACACACACACACACACACACACACACACACACACTCCACTGTCGCATCAAACTCTCTATTCTCACTAAGGTACACTTGCACTGGTTATTGGGCAGAGAGCACTGCAATGCAGCAGCAACAGTGCAACATGTGGCTAAGCCTGCAGTCCTGCAGCGAACACACCACACACCACACACACACACACACACACACACACACACACACAACATTCTCACTTCTGCAGCTGCATTGTAGTTACTGACCTCATTACAATCACCAGGAAAACTGATAAAAAAACTCTCATTAAGGGAGAGTTACTTTAATATTTATAATTATATTATAATACATTACTCTCCTAAATATGAATATGCATGAATTTGATAATTGGGAACACCTCTCATCACCCTTCTGCCATCACACCTCAGGTTTAACATTAGTATTCAGCGATCTGACCCAATTACTGCATCCTGACCGGATCGGTATGAGGAGTACAGGTGAAGAGGTGTGAAGAAGTGAAGTGGAAGAATGGAGAAGTAGGGAGTAGAGGTGTAAACGAGTGGAAAATGGAGGTAGAGAGGTGTAAATGCATGGAAGATGGAGGGAGAGGGGTGTAAATGAGTGGATGATGGAGGTAGAAAGGTTTAAATGAGTGGAAGATGGAGGGAGAGAGGTGTAAATAAGTGGAAGATGGTGGTAGAGGGGTGTAAATGAGTGGAAGATAGAAATAGAGAGGTGTAAATGAGTGGAAGATGGAGGGAGAGAGGTGTGGGTGTAAATGAGTGGAAGATAGAAATAGAGAGGTGTAAATGAGTGGAAGATGGAGGGAGAGAGGTGTGGGTGTAAATGAGTGGAAGATAGAAATAGAGAGGTGTAAATGAGTGGAAGATGGAGGAGAGGTGTGGTGTAAATGAGTGGAAGAAAGAAATAGAGAGGTGTAAATGAGTGGAAGATGAAGTGGAGAGAGGTGTAAATGAGTGGAAGATGGAGGTAGAGAGGTGTAAATGAGTGGAAGATAGAAATAGAGGTGTAAATGAGTGGAAGATGGAGGGAAAGAGGTGTAAATGAGTGAAAGATGGAGGTAGAGGGTGTAAACGAGTGGAAGATGGAGGTAGAGAGGTGTAAACGAGTGGAAGATGGAGGTAGAGGGGTGTAAATGAGTGGAAGATGGAGGTAGAGGGGTGTAAACGAGTGGAAGATGGAGGTAAAGGGGTGTAAATGAGTGGCGGTGTGGAGGATTGGAGTGGACAAATGGAGGAATAGAGAAATAGAGAGGTAGAGGTGTAAACGAGTGGAATAGTCGAGTTATGGAGGAATGAAGGAGTGGAGGTGTGGAATGGTTGTGTAGAAGAGTAAAGGTCTGAAGGGGTAGAATGGACAAATAGAGAATTTAAGAAATAGAGTAAAGGTGTAAAAGATTAGAGGAGGTATGGAGGTGGAATTGTAGAGGTGTGAAGGAGTGGAGGTGTAAAGGTGTAGTACCTGAGCCTGATACAGACTTGCAGGGTCTCGGGGGCCGATTCCTACAAAGGAGCGGTTGGCAGGTGGTGTCCCGGGAGCAGAGTATGCTGAAAAACAGAAAGATAGAGAGACAGAGAGAGAGAGAGAGAGAGAGAGAGAGAGAGAGAGAGAGAGAGAGAGAGAGAGTATGGGTTATCATAGTGTGTTAGCTATGAGTGATGTGTAGTGTGCAGATTAGCCTCAGATGTCAGCGAAAATGATGTGTACGCAGTGCGGAATGATGAAGTGTGCGTCGTTATGGCTCTGAACAGACGGGGGACAAATGAAAGAAAAAAGCCGTACCAATGACGAGAGTGCAGATGCTTCCAGACAGATGCACTGCATGATGCAATTAAGCAATTAGCATCCTAGGATGTGCCGTGGCATGTATAGAAAAAAGCCAAGCAAGCCCAGATAGCCTCGACCGTCGCATTGATGCGACAGAGGGAATCGTTATTAGGGGGAAACGAGGGTCTGTCACAAAAAAAAAGTCTGAAACTTGTGATCAAAAATGCGTACAATGACGAGGAACAATCCATCTCTTATGTGGGGGGAGGGTTTATTGATTGTTTGATTGATTGATTGATTGATTGATTAATTGATTGATTGATTTGACACCTATAGTTATCTTTGAATAACGGCTTGCTACCACTCAATAAGCATCTCGATCTTGATCCTATAATAACCTTCACTGAATACTCTGAATACTCCACAATTCAGACTCAACCCAGAACCCTCATGTGGAAAAAACGTATTCTCCATCACCATGAAGCAGCAGCCGAATCAGGCATTTTAGATCAAGCCGAAAACGACGTTCTAAATCAAACCGAATATAGCGTTCCGGATCAAGCCGACTATGGCGTCCTAAATCGAGCCAAATATGGCGTTCTAGATCACGCTGCATATGGCGTTCTGGATCAATCTGAATATGCCGTTCTGGATCGAGCCGAATATGAAATTCTGGATTGGGCCGAATGAGGGGTTCTAGATCGAGCCAAATACATCGTTCTGGATCAAGCCGATTATGTCGTTCTAAATCAAATATGGTGTTCTAGATCGTGCTGAATGTGGCGTTCTGGACCAGGCCGAATATGAAATTCTGCATTGAGCCGAATATGGCATCCACAATCGAGCCAAAAATAGCGTTCTGGATCGAACAGATTATGACGTTCTAAATCAAGCTGAATATGACGTTCTGGATCAAGCAAAATATGGTGTTCTAGATCACGCCGAATATAGCGTTCTGTCTCCAGCCGAATACACCATTCTGGATCGAGTCGAATATGGCTTTATACATCAAGCCAAATCTGGTGTTCTGGATAGAGCTGAATATGGCGTTCTGGATCAAACCGAATACACCGTTCTGGATCGAGTCGAATATGGCTTTATACATCAAGCCAAATATGGCGTTCTGGATAGAGCCGATTATGGCGTTTTATATCGAGCCTAGTGATTACAAAGAAAGGCATACGTGTTTATCAGCATCTTTTCTGGGGAAATTCCAAATGAACACAAGCTTTGCATGCACACATGATGCACATTCACTGTTCTTCACACGGCTAAACCCAATCGCTCACACGTTCACAACCTTATCGAGAATCTATAACTATTAGGCCGGAGGACGAGCTGCATGGGCGGCGCTCACTCTAATCGCATTCCCTGAGATGAGAAAGGTGCAGGCCACACATCATTTGCAGCACTGTACAATAGATATGTGTGTGTGTGTGTGTGTGTGTGTGTGTGTGTGTGTGTGTGTTTAGCTCTGCTCAGCATTCCTTAATAAAATTACAATTAATAACAGAATCTATGACAGACTGCCTGGTCATCATTGTTTTTCCTGAACCTCGCTGTACGTATAATCCTTTAGGATCCAACAGGAACACGTTCACAGATCAACATTTATCCACTGAAAACGTTTCATTGACTATAGAGCAATTTGCTCTTTATAAATAAAAACTCAGGGAGACATGAGCAACAAGGATAAGAGCAGATCACCAACTCTGAGCCAACCATAAGAAGGTGCAGAATCATTACCTCAGAAAATTACAGCATTTTCTCTTTCAGTCCTGTTTATTCTATCACTTCAGATATGCTTCTTATAAATGCTAATTAATAACGTAGTTTGTGTTACGTGATCTGGTGGCAAACATTTTAGAAGTCTCCCGGAACGTTCTCTCATGAGCTCCAGAAATATGACAATGTTCCAAGGTGTTGCGTGTGAATGATGGTGTTGGGTTCGAATGAATTTAAAATTCACGTCATCAAAACTCGGGACTGTTTATGTACAATAAGGACTAAGCGACGTCCCCAAGCAGCCGGACATGTGAGGGGAGCAGGCGGTGAGCCACTTACTGGGGGAGGTGGGCGAGGTGTCGGCTGCGTCTGGCGAAGTGCTGCTGGGTTTGGAGTCGGGGGGCAGCGTGAGGCGAGGCAGGGCCGGGGGAGGCGGGGGGGCCAACATCTGAGAGGAGATGTAGTGGGGGACCTTCACCTGACCACTGCCATTCAGCTGAGGGAGAAAGAGAGAGCAACGGTCAGCCAGCACCTACTGTATACAGCCCAACTCGGGGGGGCCAAACATCCGCATTAACACCCTTAGCTGCTCTCTCTCGCCCACCGCCTCGCTCCCCTCTCCTCCCCTGCCTCGTTCCCAATTACTTTCACCTAATCATTTAGAACTAATATTACATTTGGTTTTACTGCTCACGGTTACACTGCAAACTGCTTATCTGGTTCAACGATATTGTTTTCCACCAACTTGCTAAAAAACGAGTGGCGTGACAACGGAGTCGTGTATTTTCAAACTCGGAATCATTAGCACTAGCCAACTGTTTAGCGCTCTATAATCCGTATCGGTAGCATGATTTTAAACAATAGTGGGCGTGGCCTAGACTGAATATTAACCCTGCGACTATACACCTGGAAACACCGGGAGGAAAATGCTAAAAAAGCCGTCCTTCTGAGGTCTGGATCTAAAAAGTTCCTCGACCTCAGCTACATCATTCCAGTTCAGAATTCTCAACTATGGATATTAGAAATATATTTTACAGGTATCTTTAAAAAAAATATTATCTAACCATTCACTGATTCTTTCACTCAAACAGTAAAAACCTCCTGCTGATCTTTTTCCCAACACCACACCATCAGATCGGACCACATCACCCCTTTTTTTACCCCTCTATTTTTTTTCATAGATGTCTGGATTTCTATCCTCCTTCTTCCATACTTACCTAGATGTCCTCATCTGCTCATTGGTGCATCTTCATACTTATTACCTCATTATCTCATTTTATTGCACGTCTAATGTGGTGTATCCGGTTCCTTGGATAAGTAAGGGATAATCCAGGGCTACATGATTTTAATGCATAACGAGGTGCTGAAGAACCATTCAATTAGAAAACCAGCCGTGGATTATCCCATTTATCCCATGGTCACATGTCAGATAAATGAACAGTGTCGTTGCTGTTGGCAGTGCAAAACTGATGGAAATGGAAAAGAAGCATGGTTGATAATAGTTGGCTATTTTATATGCGGGATGTCAGATCTAGAATTCTCCTGCTCTAAATCATATACAGCGATAAAGTAGTGCCATAAAGATTACATTTGTTTGAGAGAGAGTTTACGTGTGAGAGTCTGTGTCACGTCTCTACTAGGGATGGAAAGATTCAAGTTAATGATGTGATGCATCGTTTAAAAAAAGTGTGCGTCGGATACACGTTGGCATCCTGATGCATCTTTTTTGAACATATTTGCATCAGTACAAACCGATTCATTTATATAATGACTAGTTAATGCGCTATACTTTTATCATTTAGAAAGTGAACAATAATTTGGTAACTGTATTTTCTATGTAGGTTGATTTCTCGTCGCTAAACTGTTTCTCGAGCGCGTTCTCTCAGCACCGCTGCTGCTACGTGAATGTGACGTATCACTACGGAGACAGAGGCGTGTCCTGAGAGACACATAGAATACAGATCAGCATGGCAGAGGTAGAGCCGCATGTTCCTGGAGACAAAACAGGAAAAGAACATCTGGTTTTATTTCATCTTTTTCTTTTGTCCATTACAAACGCCTGTTTTGTTAAAATTGACGATTTGCTGTCTGTCTGAATCAAATGAATAAAAGTCAACTGTCTGTACTGTATTAAATTGCATAGCATCATATTTTGTTAGCATTGCATCGTATTGTGATGAATAGAGTTGAAATCGGATCGCGCTGCATCGTAAAGGGGTGAATCGGATCGCATCCCACCGGTATCTGCTTCATACGTATCTTTAATGTATCGTATCGTTGGTTATGCATCGCGATACAAATCGCATCGGCCTCAGTTATGGATATGCACATTCCTAATCTCTAATAAACAACAAAGCGGTTGATGTTAACTCCTGCTGCCGTTTTTCGTTATATATGTCTCATTTGTAAGTTTTTTTTATCTCCAGTTTAATAACATATAGTTGAACTGTGTTACTATATTACAGCTGATACTCATATACTTATATATACTCATATATACAGAAAGTCCCCAACTTGAAAATATGTAGTATAAACTATACAGTATATATGTATACATCTGCGGGCATGTGGACAAGCGGCGGTTTTCGAGTGTAGGGCGGAGCATACGCTGCTACGTTTGCCCGCTGTGTAAAACTTACCATTTTGATAATTTTGTCGTAAAGCTATCGTCATAATAAGAATATTAAATCTATATACCAGTATATACACTAATACACATATACTCTTATTCGATAATATTATATGTTTTTTTTTTTTTTATTAGGACATGAAATTGCAGATCAAATTGAAAAATGAGCATGAGGTGGAACAGCCGCAGCTCCAGCTCCAGCTCCAGCTCCATGTCCAGGTCCAGGCTATGCCCTTGATGATCAAACTCAAGAGTGTGGTTTCATGGTAGCTGTGGTCGGTGTGTAAGGCGGTTTCGTAAAAACCCACTGTATGTGATTAAAGACGATTTGGTCCAAAATAAGGTTTTGTCCAACACTTCAACTTTAAAAGATGACAGAGCCGTTACGTTCTGACATTAAGGACTTATGTCTTCTCTTAAACTCTTAAACTCCAACTGTCATGAGATGTTTTGGGTACTCAACTCGAGGTCGAAAAAAAAAAAACTTTGAGTAATCCATTGATTGAGCTGAAACAGAAATTATTGTTAATTATTAGTTATTATTATTATTTTTATTATTATTAATTATTAGTTATTATTGCAGCAGGTGAACTTCTAACGTATATGAGTGCGTTTGGCGAAATAATATTGGGAGACCCCAATTTTCCAGTCGTGTGTGGTTCTTCCTCAAACTATTTGCACAAACTTGAAGGCACACAATTGTAAAGGATGTCTTTGTGTAGTATTACATTTTCCCTTCACTTGAACTAGGAGACCCAAACCTATGCACAAAGCCAGCTCCATGAATATGGGTTGGAGTGGAAGATCTCCTGCTATAGAGCTCAATCACTGGTCAACACATTTAGGATGAATTTTTGCACGCTAACTACAACCCAAATCTCCTCACCTCACCTACATGAGTACCTGACTGTCCTACCACCCTTGTGGCTGAATGAATTTCTACAAGCCCACTCCAAAATCTAGTGGATCTCCCCAGAAGATGGGAATGGGTTGCCAGGTGTCCAAAAATGTTTATACATTTCAAATACATTTCTATAGGATTTCTTTTTAACCCGGTTTTGTAATCAACAAACAAGTCTAGCTCCACCCCCACACCCCCTCTGTCTCTCTTTCACTCCCCGTCAGCAGATATATGAGAGACGGGGTAATGTTCTAGGCGGATGTTCTGTCCGATGGCTGCATATCAGTCGCTCTTTCTCTCTCTCGCTGCCTGTTTGCATCCATCCGTCTGTCTATCCGTCTGTCCTCTGGCCTGCGCCTGGACCCTGCTACGCGACAACACTCGATGCGTGAGTCAGCGACATCGTGGGCCGCCGCTGCTGTCCTTTGTGACTGGCTGGCGGCAGTCGCACTGCGGTGGGGCGAATTTCAATGAGACTGCAGGACAGGCCAAGCCTGACAAATGTCAAATCTTTTTTCCCCTCACTCTCCCCCTTCACTCTGTCAGCGTCAGCATTGCTGCCAGCTGCACACAGGAATCTCCTCCTTCAAACGCGTACTTCCTTCTGCTCTCTGATCCCTTTCTTGCTCTTTTCCTTCACATCTAGCTTTCTGTCTGATCTCGCCTTCTAGTTCTTGCCCTCCTGCTTCCCACATAATGAAAAGGCTTTCTGACTCAGGATTTTCTTTCCCTCGCCGGTTATCCCTGGAGGCGAACCCTTTGAAGACAGCGACTCCCTCCGACTGCAGTTATTCGAATATCAGGAGCAGTGCAATGAAACTGCAGAACCGGTGCACGTTTAACCGCCGGTTTATCTCTGAAGAACGAAATCAAGTCCTATCTACACTCCTGTATTGCTTCTATGCTTCAAACACATTCCTATAGTTTACTGCTAAGGCAATAAGTCTCTTACAGATCGGAAGGTTGGTGATTTACCAAACTGGATAGCTCTTAACTATCTGTTCCTCCAGGGGCGCTGTAACATGGCTAACCTGCACTCAGAAAGAAAATCTTTTTCTTTTTTTTTTTCTTTGCTACACGATTTCTCTTACACATATTCCACATAAATGAGCTGGTAAAGTCTGGGATACCGCTCGAAAGGGCTTGGGGTATCTCAGACCTTACCAGCTCATGAATTTATCTAATCACAGTACTGCTGAGGCTTAAACAACAAGTCCTGCTGAGGTATTAGTAGAGAGAAGATCAGCACTTTTTATTTCAGAGAGCTTTTAAATGCTAGAAAAAAAAAAAGCTTAGTGCTAAGTGTGTGTGTGTGTGTGTGTGTGTGTGTGTGTGTGTGTATGGGGGGTGTTGTGGTAAGAACGAGGCGAGGAGGAGGGAAATCGAAGCCTCCAGGTCTGAACGCGTCTAGATGTCTGTGGTCGAGTAACTTACGATCGGGTTACAATAAACACAGTAAGCGCAAGACACGACGAGCGTTTATCTCGCATACGTGTACATGCCTGCATGCACCACACACACACACACACACACACACACACACACACACACACACACACACAGGGCCACTTCATATATGTTTTATATACATGCATATGTTGCTTTTGTTTCTACACAACAAAAACACAACAGAATTGGTCAATGAAAGTATGGAAGAAATGTCTGTGGAGTCCAAATGGAACCCAAGAGTAGAACTTGTGAGAAGACCAGGAGAGAACAGGAGGGTTCATTCCCAAAAAATGAAAGGAATCCTGAATCGACACGGCTACAGTTCCGTACTTTAATTTCAATTCCGTCTGGACTGACGTCTGGACAGGCCGTCTGGACTGAAGCGTACGCCTGAGCAAGACGTCGGAGCAAAACATCGTCTGGTGTGTTATCTATCATAGAACGGCCTGCCCGGTCACTGCACCTAAATCCTATTGAACTGCTCTGGGATGAACTCGATCCAAAGTTTTTGGCAAGTTTTACTAGAAACATGTCAAAATATTTCAGCTAAATGTTTGTTTATTGGGAAAAAGTTTTCAATGAAAATATAGTTTGGGAACTTTATATATTTGTTTGGTCAAAGGAAATCTTCATATTGTTACAATGGTTTGTTGCATAAAACCAAAATCTGTGTTTCTCAAAAACCATAAAAGACTCGGTCTAGTAATGTAGTTCAAAATATGGAATTATGGATGGCTCAGAATTGTGTCCTGTTCTTGTTCTACACCCTTTTTTCATATGTCTAACATCATTTCCAACTTCACAATTGAATCAAAGTTTGGGAGTAAAAAAAAAAAAAAGTACAGTTAGATTTATTTTATTTATTTATAATAAAGTGGAGCTCCAGACTTACCGGACTGGGCTGCTGATTGGACGGGTCGCAGGCCATGGTGACCAGGTCCTTGAGCGGGTCCTGTGAAGTGAGGTGGGGTGGGTAGCGGATGGCCGTGTGGGGGAAGTAGGTGGAGGTGGGCTGCGGCAGGATGGGGGCCGTGGAAAAATGCAGCGAGGACGATGGGTGCGGACTCCGCGAGATACCTGCTGGGAAACACAAACCTACTACTGTTAATCTTGGGTCAGTTCAGAGCCGATCTGATGTTACATGCTCATGCTCGGAGAATCCGGCAGGAATCTGGCGATCGATAAACACAGGCATCATCCAGTCGTTTTCTAACTACAGACTCTAGGATTTTACATACACTATATGGCTGGAAAATTCAGATGTCCCAATACATTTGACCTCACAGTGTACATATGCATACTGAGATGCTTTTTCGATCACCACGGTTGTAATGAGTGGACTCTGACACTGGATTTTTTCACACTCAGCCCTGAACATTCTCTTCTGACCCTTCTCTTTCGCCATTCCTCAAAACTCTACAGCTGCTCAATGGATGTTTTTTGTTTTTTGCACCACTCTCTGTAGAAACTTTGGGGTAAAATCCACGGTAACAGTCCCTGAGATCCCTGAGATGTTTCCCTGGTTCGATACGACACCAACCTGAGGATTTATGATTGTTGCTGTATCTGTGCAGCTCCCACAAGGCTTGAGCATCAAAGGTCTCCAAGTCTTTCCTGCATTACATTTAAACAGCAGAAATTACAACGCAGCTTGTTGCCACCCCCCGGACTTCACGTTTCTGCAACTCATTTGTTTGTCCTGGTTGTCAGGCCTCCGAGATCTTTATTCTCCTAATCCTCCTGGAAGGACCAATTTTCAGCAGCGCTGATTCCCGTAACACGCCGCGACAGCTGTGATTTTCGGTGCTAACGCGCTGTTGGCGGAGACATATGGCGGGCGACGCTCCACCGGTTCACTCAGGCAGCCGTGCTAATTGTTGCAGCATCGTTTGTGCAGATAGTGGAGCAGTGCCAGACTACAGATTACGCCTCATTGTCCCAAACACAATTACTTGTCAGAGAGAGCGGGACTGTCTGCGTGCTGCTCTCACAAAATCTCGCAATAAAGCGCCTCATATCACACACACACATACACACATACACACACACACACACATACACACACACACAGGCACACGAATTGCACTTCCTGGTCCAGACAGCCTGTCAGCAGCACTGTATTAGTCTCAATATACACTCGATACACCAGTGAGCACTTACTAGTGCCGCACTATGCATCTGTCCTGTAGGGCGGCGCACTGATTTATGGACGTTTAGTGCTAAAGACCTTCTCGCTTTAGTTCCAACTTACAACCAGTTCCCAGTTACTCAAGGAGAAGAAAGTAGTGAAGTGCTAGTAAGCGCATTTAGCCTGAACAGGTAGTAGGACTGCTAGACTGTCAATAGTGCTAGTAGGTTCCAAGTGAGTTCTGGGTTTTAACTGAGTTTCGGGTGAGTTTTAACTGAGTTCCAGGTGAGTTTTAACTGAGTTACAGGTGAGTTTTAATTGAGTTCTGGGTGAGTTTTAACTGAGATTCAGGTAAGTTTTAACTGAGTTCTGGGTGAGTTTTAACTGAGTTCCAGGTGAGTTTTAACTGAGTACTAGATGAGTTTTAACTGAGTTCCAGGTAAGTTTTAACTGAGTTCCGTGTAAGTTTTAACTAAGTTCTGGGGGAGTTTTGACTGAGTTCTGGGTGAGTTTTAACTAAGTTCTGGGTGAGATTTAGGTGAATTTGAGGTGAGTTTTCTGTGAGTTTTATCTGCTTTCTAGGTACATTCTTGGTGAGGCCTAGGTGAGTTTTAGGTGAGTTTGATCTGAGTTCTCTGAGTTTTAGCTGAGTGCTTGGTTAGTTCTAGGTTAGTTTGATATCAGTTCCCTGTGAGTTTTAGGTGAGTTCTTGTAAATTCTAGGAGAGGTTTAGGTGATTCCTAGGTGAATTTTAAATGAGTTTGAGATGAATTTTCTGTGAGTTTTAAATGAGTTTTTTGTGTTCTACGTAAACTTTCGGTGATTCCTAGGTGAGCTTTTTCTGAGTTCTCTGAGTTCTATTTGAGTTTTATTTTAGTTCTATGTAAGTTTTAGGTGAGTTCTCAGTGAGTTCTTTGTAAGTTGCAAGTGAGTTTTATCTGATTCTAATATAATTCCCCAAATTTCTTTTGCAGATTTGACGCAAAAATCAGGCTCTTATTTTTCTTATTTTGCTCTTATTTCAGGGAAGCACGTGATCAGCAGCTAACATTAGCTAACTTGTAGTTCGGTTCTCTGCTACAGTAAGAATAAAATGTTAAAAGGCTTGGTGGAAACACATCTTCCTTCCGGTTGGCTCTCTGGAATTAGGGGCTGGAAGTTTTCATGCTCTTCACAAAAGCAAATGAAAGTGGACTCCTTCACTGTACACTTGTAGGAATTTGTGTGTGTGTGTGTGTGTGTGTGTGTGTGTGTGTGTGTGTGTGGTGTGTGTGAAGCTCACCGCTGTGCACCGCAATGACAGGTCTGTGGTGTTGTGTGAAGCTGCCAAGGCGTGGAGAACTCTCCTGAGGAGATGGACTGTCCATCTCAGTCTTCTTTACCGGTGAGATACCTGATGGACATGCCATGAAGGTGTGTGTAAAAAAGAGAGAGAGAAAGAAAGAGAAAGAGAATGAACAAATTAGCAGTTAGCATTAGGTGTAGTGGCAGTACTGACCACCAGGTGGCACAGTGTGTATTAAAAAAGGGAAAAAGTGCATACATTTTTATGATGCTGCAGAGAACTGCAGTGTGTATGGGATAATTGTGTGTCCCTGTGGATTTCCAGTGAAGTGTGTGTGTGTGTGTGTGTGTTTGTGTGTGTGTGTGTGTGTGAGAGAGAGAGAGAGTGCCAGAGAGACTTAAGATGCACCAACGGTGGACTCAAAAACATATAGGTCACATATAGTATAAAATAGTGCCGCATAGCTAAACACTGTACATAAGCTGGTATTTGCATATTATCCTTTCAATGGATATCTCGCAGCAATCTAAGAAATGGGTGTGTCTTTATGACGCACACATCACATAACACACTCTTGAAGTAACCCTGTAATACAAACTGATAGAGGTTTGGAAAGGAATTGTAAGTGCGTTTGTATGTGGGTGTGGCAGTGCCAATTCTGCCCGATTGTTAGTAGTCAGAGTTGTAGCAAAGACAAGACCAGGACCAGCTGAGATGAAATCTTCATCATATTCATCATATTTTACAATCATATTTTAAACTTCTCAGACTCCGGAGGCGTGGGGTAAAGTTTGAAGGCGGAGTTGTATGATAGATAAAAGCAATAATTCAGTTCATATTTCAGACTTTAGGTGTGGCCTAAAGTTTGAAGGCGGAGTCGTGTAGTTGATTGAGATTATAATTTACTTTTCAGATTTCAAATTTCTCAGACTTGAAAGGTGTCGTCTAATGTTTGAAGGCGGGGCTGTATGGTAAATAGAGATGAGAATCAAGTTCATATTTCAGACTTCATGTTTTAGATTTTTTAAACGTGGCTTAAAGTTTAAAAGTAGTTGGACGATTGATTGAGGAGGCGTGGCCTGAAGTTGGAAGGCAGAGTTGTATGGTAAAATGAAAGTATAATCGACTTAATATTTCAGACTCAAGAGGCGTGGCCTAAATTCTGAAAGCAGATTGTATAGTTAATTAAGATGATCATTTGTTATTTCAGATTTAGAAGGCGTGGCTTAACGTTTGAAGGCGGAGTTGTATGGTAGATTGAGAGAATAATTTACTTCATATTTAAGAATCCGGAGGCGTGGCTTAACGTTCAAAAGCAGAGTTGTATGGTAGATTGAGACAATAATCTAGTTCATATTTCAAATTTCTCAGACTCTGTAGGTGTGGCCTAAAGTTTGAATGTGGAGTTTTATGGTAAACTGGAAGGATAATTTACTTTATATTTCAGACTACGGAGGTGTGGCTTAAAGTTTAAAGGTGGAGTTAATTGAGGATGATAATAAAATGAGAATTATTATATATTTCAAACTTATTTTTCAGATTTTGGAGGCGTGGCTTAAAGTTCGAAGACGGATTTGTATGTAAAGTTTGATGGCAATGTTGAACAGTATTTGAATTTATTTGATTTTATGTATATAAACAAACTAAACAAAGTATTTATCTGCACATTCTGACTTTTGTGGTTAAACTGGTAATAATACACGTTCCTTAGTTGTTAGCTATCTTTAGCCTTGCCTCTTTGATCCCAAACTAAGGAAGCAAACTCCCCACATCGTATATAAATGTGTGCTCATGTAAAAAACAACAACACTCCAAACTTGCTGCAATCGTAAACACTGCACATTAATACAGATGTTTCTGAAGAGAGAGACATGTGTCGGCCCAGCTGCTGCTCTGTCTGCTCTACTTCTCTTCTCTCATTCTCCCTTTGTTTCAAAGCAATCAGCCAAGGAGGCACATAAAAAAAAAACCTTGTTGGAGCTGTCTAGACAGGAAGTGAGGTGGGCGGGGCCACTCTCAACGTCCCAGCGAATTGCGATTCCACGAAGGAGTCTAGATGCTAAGGGAATGCTAATCACCTACAGCTAAAAAGCTGCCCGCAGCCAAGGACACCTTTAACTATAAAACATATTTCACGAAAGCTTTCCAAACAACATATTTATTGGATCCATCAAGCTTTTAAGTACTGAGCTTTCCACCTGGGCTTTTAATAAAACAGTCCAGGCACAGAGGTGTGAGGAGCCTGTTAGCTCTAAATGTAGCAAACACCCCAAGAGCTGCCTCATGTCTTATTAATTGTGTTTTATTATTTATTATTTATACATAAGACATTCAAAGGATAAAAAAACATGTATGGAGATATGTAGGAAACAAAAAAGTGTTAAATAACCCAGCATATGGGTTTATGTTTTAACTTGTCCAAAGTAGCTAAATTTAGCTTTAATGACAGCTTGGAAGACTCATGGTATTCTCTCATCACATTCACAAGGTAGTCACCTGGAACGTTTTTTTTGTCTTAGTGTTCATTTGTGACATTTCTTGCTTTCTTAATGTGCTTCAGACTAGTGTTGTCTTAAAAGTGTGAGTACAGAGTCAATAGCCCTATTAGTGCTACGACAAAAATTGTACAAATTCATATTATGGCAAAAACAATTACTTAAGAAATGAAGATCAGTCAATCCAAAAAATGTCAAGAACTGTAAATGCATCCTCAAGTCAAATTTTATCATTAAACAGGGTCTTATGAGGAGCATCCCAGTAAAGGAAGACCAAGAGCTACCTCTGCTGCAGAGTATAAGTTTATTAGAGCTACCAGTCTTAGAAACCAATGGGTTACATAATGCTTTACAGAATTCAAATGGCAGACATATTTGAACATAAACTGTTCAGAGGAGACTGTGCGAGTCAGGCCTTCATGGTCGAATTGCGGCAAAGAAACGATTACTTCAGAAGAAACAACAAGCAAAAAAAGACTTGCTTGGGCCAAGGAACACAAGGAATGGAAAATAGATCATTGAAAAACTATCCTTTGATCTGATGAGGCAAAATTTGAGATATTCGCTTTAACCACCGTGTCATTGTTAGACATTCAGATGGTAAACAACTGGTTTCTGAACATATGGTTCCCACTGTGAAGCATGGAGGAGGCGGTGTAATGGTATGAGTGTGCGTTGCTGTTGACAATGTTGGTGATTTAGTCGAAATTGACTGTACATTCAACCAGCATGGCTACCACAGCATTTTGCAGGGACATGCTATCCTGTCTGGTTTGCAATTAGTTTCACCATCATTTGTTTTCCAACCCGACAATGACTCCAAACACACTTCGAGGAGCTCGTAAGAGCTTTTTGTTCACAAAGTAGAGTAATTTGTGGAGGCATGCTACATCTGATGACCTGGCCTCCACAATCACACGATCTAAATCCAGCTGGTTCAGAATGGTTTGGATTTAAATTGGCCCAAAGAGTGAAGGAGAAGCAGCCAACAAGCACTCAACACTTTTGTGAACTCCTTATGATTGTTAAAAAAAATCATTCCAGGTGAAATAAAAAATATGAAATATATTCTGGGTTATTTAACAAGGTTTTGTTTAGTATATAATTCCGTTTTTTTCTCTCTATTATTTCGGTCTTCAGTATTAATGTACAATGTTGAAAATAAGAAAAATCAACTTTGGTGCTTTCCAAAGTTTGGTGCTAATAATAGCTTTAATAATAATAATAATAATAATAATAATAATAATAATAATAATAATAATAATAATAATACATATCTGACAGAATTTTCGGAATCGTCTGGAGTTTAAATATTAATTAAATATTAAATAGTGTGTGTGTGTGTGTGTGTGTGTGTGTGTGTGTGTGTGTGTGTGTGTGTGTGTGTAAAACTCCTATTTGAAAATACTAATATTATTAAACACCTCCACAGTGTAAAGATATTCCAGGTGAAGCTCGGAAGTTAAAACCAGGATGTGTTTTTTTTCCTTAAGGGCCACAACAACAGGAGAACATCCGATTCTCTTCCAGCAAAACACCTTGAAAGCGTCAGCTTTGTCTGAGTCGCTTTAGTATCTTTATAATCATTTAAAATGTAATATAGTCACCAGGAAAAAACATAAAACACTCTGATTACACTGCAAACATTATGTTACAGCCACCACAACTATATTTTAACCACATGTAGGAGAGAGCACGCACACACACACACAGACACACACACACACACACACACACACACAAAAACACATACACACACACACACACCCGTGCGCCCACGCTCCTAAAGTAGCTCGCAGTTCGGTTTATATAACCACCGTGTGACCCAGTTTCCCTGCAGCCAGGTTCGGCCTGCCCAGGTGTTTTAGCTCTGCTTACACTGCATTTTCACACACACACACACACACACACACACACACACACACACACACACACACTCACACATATGCTGTGATTGTATAATTATCTTATTAAACTCAAGGTTCCTAAGTGAAGAGTGTGAAGGGTTGTGTATAAAGCTCATGTAAGAATCTGTGATTAATGTTACTGAATGGCTCGAACCTCCTTCCATCTCGTCCTGCCAGTGTCGGGAGCTGCTCGCGGGAGAGTTGGGTGAGGTGTAGTATTCACCCCCGGGGCTGGTGTCGATGTCTCCCTCCACAGAGCTGGACTTCTGCCTTTTACTCCTGCAGGAGACAAGCACACAGACGGTTTAGCAGGTAAGGGTCGATACAAGACTGCCCAGACAATTCAGACAACGCAGCCTAAACAACAAGGACGAGACAATGCAGATGAGACAATACAGACTAGACAATACAGACAGAACAACACAGATGAGACAATAAAATACAGACGAGACAATTCAGACTAGACAATACAGACAGGACAACACAGACGAGACAATACAGACAGGACAACATAGCCAAAACAACACAGGCGAGACAATACAGATTAGACAATACAAAACAGATGAGACAATACAGACAGGACAACACAGGACAACACAGACTAGACAATACAGACAGGACAACGCAGGCGAGACAATACAGACAGGACAACACAGCCAAAACAACACAGAGACAATACAGATGAGACAATACAATACAGATGAGACAATACAGACTAGACAATACAGACAGGACAACACATACGAGACAATACAGGACAACACAGCCAAAACAACACAGGCGAGACAGGACAGGCGAGACAGGACAACACATACAAGACAATAGCGGACAACACAGCCAAAACAACACAGACAAGACTATACAGACTACACAATACAGACAGGACAACACAAAGCGAAACAATACAGACAGGACAACACAGCCAAAACAACACAGATGAGACAATACAGACTAGACAATACGGACAGAACAAAAGAGCCAAGACAACACAGATGAGACAATACAGACTAGACAATACAGACAGGACAACACAGAGACAATACAGACAGGACAACATAGCCAAAACAACACAGGCGAGACAATACAGATTAGACAATACAAAACAGATGAGACAATACAGACAGGACAACACAGGACAACACAGACTAGACAATACAGACAGGACAACGCAGACGAGACAATACAGACAGGACAACACAGCCAAAACAACACAGACGAGACAATACAGATGAGACAATACAATACAGATGAGACAATACAGACTAGACAATACAGACAGGACAACACATACGAGACAATACAGGACAACACAGCCAAAACAACACAGGCGAGACAGGACAGGCGAGACAGGACAACACATACAAGACAATAGCGGACAACACAGCCAAAACAACACAGACAAGACTATACAGACTACACAATACAGACAGGACAACACAAAGCGAAACAATACAGACAGGACAACACAGCCAAAACAACACAGATGAGACAATACAGACTAGACAATACGGACAGAACAAAAGAGCCAAGACAACACAGATGAGACAATACAGACTAGACAATACAGACAGGACAACACAGGCGAGACAAAACAGACTAGACAATTCGGACAGAACAACAGAGCCAAGACAATACAGACGAGACAATACAGACTGGACAACACAGCCAAAACAACACAAACTAGACAATATGGCCAAGGCAACACAGTTCAGACACGACGGCAGAGACAACATGACAGACAACACAGGTTAGACATCCCAAGGAAGACAACACAGACGAGACAATACAGACAAAACCACAGACAACACTGACATCACAGCAAAAACAAGACAACGTGGCAGAGAAATCACAGACGAGAAAACAGAAGCAGGACAACACAGGCAAAACAACAAAACCAAGACAACATGACCGAGACGACTCAGCCAAGACAGCACAGACAAAACCAACCTAAACAAAACAACACAAAAAGACTACACAAGCGAGACAACACAAGCAAGACAATGCAAAAGAGACAATACAGATGAGACACACGGCCAAAATAACACAACTGAGACAACACTGGTAAGACAACACAGACAAGACACACACATACACACATGTACCCACACATACAAACACACAACACACCAATACGTACATACATTTACACACATACACACATACCCACATACACACATGCATGTATACACAAATACATGCTCTCTCTCTCTCTTACACACACACACACACACACACACACACACACACACACACACACACACACAGATTACTGGTTATTAAAAGAAGCTGCAACTCGGCAAAAGTTTACTTTGTCTGAACTCAGAAGTGCGGTTATTGAAAAAAAGAAGAGCATTCATCAAATCTAGCAGGACAGTGAAGGAGAAAAGATAAATCACTGAGTCCAGAGAGGTGCTGTCAAACACACACACACACACACACACACACACACACACACACACACACACACACACACACACACACACACATTTAGTAATGTCACTTTGACAAACTTACTTACACACTATGACAAAATTGTTCCACACACACACACACACACACACACACACACACACACACACACACAGTGCAACTCAGGTCACAGTATGATAAAATGATTTGTGCTCGCACACACACACACACACACACACACACACACACACACACACACACACACACACACACACTGAGGCACAATATGACAAAAGCCTTCATGCACACACACACTCACATACATACTGTTTTATCAGGTCACAATATGACAAAAGCATTCAAGCACACACACACACACACACACACACACACACACACACACACACACACACACACACACACACACACACACACACACAGACAGACAGACAGACAGACAGACAGACAGACAGACACAACACACATAGGACGATATGTCAGGTCATATTATGACAAAAGTTTTCATGCACACAGACACGCACACACACACACACACACACACACACACACACACACCATACGTTTCATCAGGTCACAATTTGACAATTTATGAACTTGCATTCATATATTGCACGCACACACACACACACACACACACACACACACACACACACACACACAGTTTTCTGCATGAATCTGATCACAAACATCTCATTTCAGAAAGTAAACACACACGCACATAAGGAAACCAAGGAAGCCAAGACTTCAAGCTCAGGAGCTCCTGTATTAGTTAATCTCCTGGCCAATCAGAATCAAGCATTCGGCAGCGCTGTGCTATAAATATGTGAATTCCAGAACGCAGCCGGTTAACAGCTTTCTATCAACAGGGCTGGAATATGAAAGATTACATGCAATAACTGGAGCACATGAAGCGCTGCAGATGCCGCTTTGGAAAGTTATTGGCGCAGAGCGGTGCTTCAAACAGCCCGTGGTTTCAGATTTAAACTTTAAGCTAACAGGAAATAGATTCAGCGATAAATCAATCACCAATCGATAGTCAAGCTGGAAAAACTTACTTTTCAGGAAAAGCTGAAGAAAGAACTGCAAGCTAATTCAAATATACACTACATGGACAAGTTCAGGGACTTGACATTTCCAGCCATATGAGGTTCTTCCCCAAAACTGTTACCACAAACCTGATAGCAAACAATTGTAAAGGGTGTCTTTGGATGCAGCAGCATGAAATATTCTCTTTGAACCAGTGGTGGATGAAGTACACAATGAACTTAAGTAAAAGTAGAGATGCATGAGGTAAAAAGTGACTCCAGTAAAAATGTTAGGTTTAAACTTTTACTTAGTAAAAGTACAAAAGTATTTGCCTTCAAATGTACTTAAGTATCCAAAGTACTATAATTTATTACGGCTATATTGTTCCTATTATCATTTTTGTCACACGACTTTTTTGCTTAATCAACTCAGTTTATATAAAAAGACTTGAATGTTACACTTAGGAACGATCTTTTATTAAAATGATATTAATGAGTCAAAAACTTAATGATTTCTATAAAAATGATCATGAGCCCAAAACCTTCTTTTAAACTAAATAAAAAAATATAAAATATATAATATAATAAAAATAAATTAATAAAACGGAACAACTGATTTCACAAAATGTAGTTGATGTAGTGAAATTACAAAGTAAAAGTCTCCCTGAATGGAAATACTTCAGTAAAGTACAGAAATACAAATAAAAGCTACTAAAGTGCAATAACGAATGACATTTACTTCGTAACAGTCCAAAACTGACCCAAACCTGTTCCCGCATGACAAAGCAGACCCTGTGCACAAAGCCAGCTCCATGAAGATGTACTTTCCATGAGTTGTAGTGAAAGATCTCTTGCTATCACCTCGAGGCCACCTCACGAACATCTACCAACTCAGAAAGTGTTGAGATCAAATCCCACCACCACTAAGATGCCACTGCTGGGACTCTTAGCAAGGCCCTTAACCCTCAACTGCTCCACCGTATAAATGAAACAATTTGCTCCAGATAAAGGGAGTCTGCCAAAATGCCCTAAATGTAAATGTAAAATGTAAATCGGTACATGACTTTACTAACACCCTTGTGGATAAATGAGCTTAAACCTCAACAAAATCTAGTGGAACATCTAGGAGGTTATTCAAAGGAACATCAAAGGAGCTTACTATAACAGAGTATAGTAAGACTGAGATGTTCAAAATGCAAATTTTATGCACAAGTGTCCACAAACATATGGCCATATATTCTCTTATTATTCACGTTGTCCAACTTTAATAGTGAATAAAACTGATTTATTCATTTTTTTTACGATTTTAACTATTGTATCATGCTTTAATGGGCATTAATGTAATGTGTGTGTGTGGTTGGTAGCATTACAATCTCTGTTGAAGGCCATCCTGGTTTAAATCTGACCACTGGTAGGCAAGTGGTAACTCTGTGTTTAAGATGTTGGATGTCTGATCAGAAGGTTGTGAGCGAGGCCCTTAACCCCTAACTGCTCTATTGTATTAATGAGATGTGTGTGTGTGTGTGTGTGTGTGTGTGTGTGTGTGTGTGTGTGTGTGTGTGTGTGTGTACTGACCCGCTGGAGGATGTGCTGGGTAAGGTTCTCCTCATGGTCACGCCTGTGGGGTTCAGATCGTAAGCCAGGTGTCCCTGCAGCTCGCCCAGAGAGAAGTTCGGCCCGGTTCCCGTCACCACCGGTGCTATAAACGAATAAAAAAAAGACAATAAAAGTTTTAAAAAATCTGATATTTTTTTTATTTACAACAGTAAATAAATCGGGTTAATTTTTTTCCCCTTCATTTTCAGGAATATCGACATATTAATGTTAATATCGCGTACTACTGTACATGAAAAATAAATAAATAAAATCATTTAAAAAAAAAACAATTCTCTCAAAAATACAGTGTTTATTTGATTGTTTGTGAGCTAGATTAGCAACAATCAGCAACGGCGACTTTGAACGTTTACAAAGACATCACCAAGAATAATCTTGCATTAGCTAGCTAGCTAATGCTGTAGATATCATTAAAACGCTAAGAATTTCATCGAAAATGTTTCTGTCAGGTCATTTCCTCACAAATATCCTGCCAGGTTAGCTTAAGTTAAGCAGCTATCTTGCACCGGCAGTGAGAATAACATTTCTGAATATATTGTAAAGGTCCTCAATCTGATCAAGAAAGTGTCTGTTAACTAACTAGCTAGCAAAAAAAAAAAAAAAAAACATTGCCTCATATATGAGGTTTGCTAGCTGGTCAAGATTAGCAGCAAAGCATTTTATCCTTTTTTAAATATTATTTAAGAGTTTATTCAGTCTTGATAGCCATAAAATAGGCAGTGTGAGTAAAACCGTGTGGTTTCAGATTAACTTTAACCTGTGCTCAGTTTTATTTCTGGTTCCAGGCTGAATTATGAATCGTACTGAATGATGACCGATCGCAGGGATACAGTACACAAGCATAAAGGCTAGCGGTGGGCTGTGATTTACAGCACTGAAGAGAGGTACTGCAGTATACACGGCTCTTTAATGGGTTGGACAGAGTCTCGGGGGACGAGGCTGCAGTGAGACGCTGTGCTGCTCTACACAACAGGTGTACAGACACTACAGCAAAGGAGCTTTAATATAAAACAGTGCTGGACAAGAGCTTGTAAGGGTTTGTGTTCAGGTGAAAACTGTGAAGCTCATTCACTCATTTGATTTGATTTGATTTCACCCATTCTATTATGTTATGTCACTATGATAAGCTCTTAAATGCTTATAAATAAATACAATGTAAATAAATAAAAATATCAATAAATGAATAAAACATACTTACAGACCAACATTCACTCACAGACTCTCTCACTCATTCACAAAGACTCACTAATTTATAATCACCCATTTACAGATTTACTTATTTACTCACTTATAAACTCACTCACTCACTCACCCACTCACACTTACTTTCACAGACTCACCCATTTACTCTCACTCACACACTGACTTGTTCACTTATTCGCTCACTCTCTCACTCATTAACTCTCACTCTCACTTACTCGGTCATTCAGTCATTCATAAACTCACTCATTCACTCAAACTCATTTACTCATAAACTCATTTTCTCATACCTACTCACTCATAAACTCACTTACCGACTTACTCACTCACTCATAAACACACTCACTCATAAACTTACTTACCCACTCACTCACTCACTCACTCACTCCACTCACTCACTCACTCACTCACTCACTCACTCATTTACTCACTCACTCACAAACTTACTCACTCACTTATAAACTCACTCACTCACAAACTTACTCACTCACCTATAAACTCACTCACTCACAAACTTACTTATAAACTCACTTACCTACTCACTCACTCACTTACTCACTTACTCATAAACTCACTTACCTACTCACTAATTTTTTCTTTTAAACTCACTTACTCACTCACTCACTCACCCACTCACTCCTCATAATCTCACTTACTCATAAACTCACTCACTCACTTATAATCTCACTTACTCATAAACACACTCACTCACTTATAAACTCACTCACTTACTCATTCATCCCCACTTACTCACTCACTTATAAACTCACTCACTCACTCACACCCACTCACTTACTTATAAACTCACTCACTTACTCATTCATACCCATTTACTCACTCACTCACCATAAACTCACTCACTCACTTATATTCTCACTTATTCATGAACTCACTCACTCATACCCACTCACTCACTTATAAACTCACTCACTCACTCATACCCACTCGCTCACTTATAAACTCACTCACTCACTCATACCCACTCACTCACTTATAAACTCACTCACTCACTCATACCCACTCACTCACTTATAAACTCACTCACTCACTCAAACCCACTCGCTCACTTATAAACTCACTCACTCACTCATACCCACTCACTCCTTATAAACTCACTCACTCACACCCACTCACTTATAAACTCACTCACTCACTCATACCCACTCACTCACTTATAAACTCACTCACTCACTCATACCCACTCGCTCACTTATAAACTCACTCACTCAAACCCACTCGCTCACTTATAAACTCACTCACTCACTCATACCCACTCACTCACTTATAAACTCACTCACTCACTCATACCCACTCACTCACTTATAAACTCACTCACTCACTCATACCCACTTACTCACTTATAAACTCACTCACTCACTCATACCCACTCACTCACTTATAAACTCGCTCACTCACTCATACCCACTCGCTCACTTATAAACTCACTCACTCACTCATACCCACTCACTCACTTATAAACTCACTTACTTACTCATTCATACCCACTTACTCACTCACTCACTCACTCACTCACTCACTCACTCACTCACTCACTCACCATAAACTCACTCACTCATTATCTCACTTATTCATAAACTCACTCACTCATACCCACTCACTCACTTATAAACTCACTCACTCACTCATACCCACTTGCTCACTTATAAACTCACTCACTCACTCATACCCACTCACTCACTTATAAACTCACTCACTCACTCATACCCACTCGCTCACTTATAAACTCACTCACTCACTCAAACCCACTCGCTCACTTATAAACTCACTCACTCACTCATACCCACTCGCTCCTTATAAACTCACTCACTCACTCACTCATACCCACTCACTCACTTATAAACTCACTCACTCACTCATACCCACTTACTCACTTATAAACTCACTCACTCACTCATACCCACTCACTCACTTATAAACTCACTCACTCATACCCACTCGCTCACTTATAAACTCACTCACCACTCACTCATACCCACTCACTCACTTATAAACTCACTTACTTACTCATTCATACCCACTTACTCACTCACTCACTCACTCACTCACTCACTCACTCACTCACTCACTCATAAACTCACTCACTCATTATCTCACTTATTCATAAACTCACTCACTCATACCCACTCACTCACTTATAAACTCACTCACTCACTCATACCCACTCACTCCTTATAAACTCACTCACTCACTCATACCCACTCGCTCACTTATAAACTCACTCACTCACTCAAACCCACTCGCTCACTTATAAACTCACTCACTCACTCATACCCACTCGCTCACTTATAAACTCACTCACTCACTCACTCCATACCCACTCACTCCTTATAAACTCACTCACTCACTCATACCCACTCACTCCTTATAAACTCACTCACCACTCACTCATACCCACTCACTCCTTATAAACTCACTCACTCCTCATACCCACTCACTCCTTATAAACTCACTCACTCACTCCTCATACCCACTCGCTCACTTATAAACTCACTCACTCACTCATACCCACTCACTCACTTATAAACTCACTTACTTACTCATTCATACCCACTTACTCACTCACTCACACCCACTCACTCACTCACTCATAAACTCACTCACTCATTATCTCACTTATTCATAAACTCACTCCTCATACCCACTCACTCCTTATAAACTCACTCACTCACTCATACCCACTCACTCACTTATAAACTCACTCACTCACTCATACCCACTTGCTCACTTATAAACTCACTCACTCACTCATACCCATTTACTCACTCACTCACTCACTCACTCACTCACTCACTCACTCATAAACTTACTCACTCACTCACTCATAAACTCACTCACTCATAAACTCACTCACTCATAAACTCACTCACTCACTCACTCACTCATAAACACACTCACTCACTCATACCCACTCATTTACTCATAAACTCACTCACTCATAAACTCATAAACTCATAAACTCACTCACTCATACCCACTCATTTACTCATAAACTCACACACTCATAAACTCATAAACTCACTCACTCACTCACTCATACCCACTCATTTACTCATAAACTCACTCACTCATAAACTCATAAACTCACTCACTCACTCACTCATACCCACTCATTTACTCATAAACTCACACACTCATAAACTCGCTCACTCACCCACTCACTAATTCACTTACTCATAGACTCATGAGTGGTGATTGGTCATCTGACTGATGCTAGATACGTAGTTTTTGAGGAGTATTCTTCTTTACACGTCCTCTGTGTGGGTCTCGATGATTTCATTATGGCCTCATTGGGAGATTCACATATTACACAAACAGACTCGTTATGCAGATTAAATCCTCCCATGAGCACATAATGAGAATCAGTAGTCTGTATAATTACAGACGGCTCTGAAAGTCAGCACAAATGTCAGATTCGCTCCAACGTCAACGAAATCAGGGGGAGGGGTTTAGCGCATACTCGGCCTTGGGTTCAGTCAGTCTGACTCCTGCACGGATTCCTGAACATGCCAGAACGTAATTCATTAATAAAGCGAGTGATGTGTGTGAAAAATGAGGTTTCATGCACTGACAGCTTGAAATCTCAGGGCTAGGTGTCTTTAATCTACCGCAGTTTAATATGAGGATGATTGATTCTTATTGTTTTGTTGGAAACATGAATCTATTCTGAAAAAGAGAGATGAGCTGTTCAGGAGAGTGGTGCAGCTGACAAGTGTGAGATGGTGAGATCAGATCAGGCTGCATTATAACTGCTTATTGAATGGTTTATTGTTTAATTTTATCCTTCATTTACTTATCCATCCATCCATCCATCCATCCATCCATCCATCCATCCATCCATCCATCCATCCATCCATCCATCCATCCATCACCATTCATACAACAAACACTACAGCAATCCAAAACAAAACACTCAATGACTCATTCACTCACTCTCTCAGACTCACTCACACTCTCACAGACGTACTCTCTCACAGACTCACTCATTAGACTCACTCATTCATTCACCCTTACTCTTACTTACCCTTTCTTACTCTTTCACAGACTCTTTTAATCACTCTCTCAGACCCACTCAGTCTCTCAGACTCACTTACTCTCTCACAGACTCACTCACTCACTCTCTCATACTCACTTATTCACTCATCCACTCACTCTCTCACATACTTACTCTCTCTCATTCTCACTCATTCACTTACCCACTCACTCTTTCACTGACTCACTCTCTCAGACTCACTCATTCATTCATTCATTCATTCATTCACCCACTTACTCTTTCACTCACTCACTCACTCACTCACTCACTCACTCACTCACTCATTCATTCACCCACTTACTCTTTTACAGACTCACTATCTCACAGACCTATTCATTCATTCATTCATTCATTCATTCATTCATTCACCCACTTACTCTTTCACTCACTCACTCACTAACTCACTCACTCACTCATTCATTCATTCACCCACTTACTCTTTTACAGACTCACTATCTCACAGACCTATTCATTCATTCATTCATTCATTCATTCATTCATTCACCCACTTACTCTTTCACTCACTCACTCACTCACTCACTCACTCACTCACTCACTCACTCACAGACTCACTCTTTTAGACTCATTCATTCATTCATTCATTCATTCATTCATTCACCCACTTACTCTTTCACAGACTCACTCACTTACTCACTCAGACTCACTCTCTCACAGACTCACTCACTCACTCACTCATTCATTCACCCACTTACTCTTTCACAGACTCACTCACTCACTCACTCTCTCAGACTCACTCATTCATTTACCCACTTGCTCTCTCACATACTCACTCACTCTCACATACTCACTCATTTACTCACCCACTCACTTTCTCACATACTCACTCACTCGGTCAGATTCATTCATTCACTCGTTCACTTATTCATTAACTTCATCTTACAGTAACAGTACACATAAATCGTAGAAACAGCAGGTAATTGTGTTGAGTGTAAAAGCGATTGTACAGGTGGAAAGTCCTGGACGGCTTATGTTGAAGCATTCGAGGCCATTCCAGCACTTTAGCTGAGCACTGCAGTAATGTGAGCTAAATTACTGTCCACACACACACACACACACACACACACACACACACACACACACACACACACACACACAAACACACACATGGGGATATCACAGCTGTGCAGAGATTTGGTGGATGAACAGGGCGCTCCCAGCTGGGAGAAACATCAACTCTAATTAGAAGCGAGTGACAGACCTGTGTTCAAGCACTTTGGGGATAAAATCTCACACGTGTTCCGACATCCGGAAAAACCGTGAATACACACTCCACTGCATGCTCTTAGTTGTGTAAAGAAATGAAGTAGAAATAGAATTAGTGGCTACATGAGGTTTCTCTCCAAAGGTGTTGAGGTCAGAGCTCTAGAGCAGACCACTCGACGGGCATTGTCATGTGTCTCCTAGTTCATGTGAAGGAAGAATTTCATGCTACGGCATCCAAAGACGTCCTATACAATTGTGTGCCTCACAAGTTTGTGGTAACAAAAATGGTTTCACATATGGCTGAAGAACTCAGGCGTCCCAATACTTTTGTTAAAATCTTTCTTTCGTGCCTAAACTTGAGGCTTGATGACGTCAAACACATCCGAGACGTCGTATACATCAGCAACTCAGAACCTCACTATCTTCCCCTCAATATAATTGTGTCTTTTTTCATTTTTAAAACTTTCTTAGCACTTTAATTCCTCCCAGGTTTCAGCTTCATGTTTATATCGAAGCCCATTCACTCCACATAAAAAAAGAAGGTTCTTAATTTTTTCTCGCAATTACGACTATTTTTCTTTCAATTCTGACTTTATTTTTTGCAATTTTTACTTTTTTTCTCCAAAATTTAACTTTGTTTCTCGTAAATTTTTACTTCATTACCGTAATTTCCGGACTATAAAGCGCACCCATATATAAGCCGCACCCACTGAATTTGACAAAGATTTTTATTTTGAACATAAATAAGCCGCACCTGTCTACACTGATGTACTTTACACAGGCTTTAACGAAAGACAGTGCCTGTTACACAGTGCAACGGGTTAAATATGTTGTGGCTCCTTTAAGAGCAGAGTGGCATTTTGGGAATAGCCTGCCGCCACATTGTTCCGCTATTACTGCATGTGCACCTGCAAGACCGAGGAATATGTCCTTATTATTTTCTGATGCTCATTTCTAAGTTTCTTTGACTAACCCGTAACGCTGTTGCCAAGAAAAATAAAAAAGCACGAGTTTTGGAAACCTGTGTGTGCTTATATGATTTCTGTTGTAACTGGAGTTAGCGAGCTCTCCCTTCACCCAGACTCAACACGTTACAACGGCTTGTATCTAAACAGTAGCCTACCAAGAAAGTCATTGTTCACTGTCTTCCTCCATCCTTTCACAACTATTTCTCTCGGGAGTTTATCTTTTGGCATCGTCGTGCGTTAAAAAAAAGTTTTTTCTCCCGAAGCCGTGCAGCTAAGAACACAGTTGAGGTGTGCTTTTTTAATTCCGTTCGGAAATTTCATTAGTGTAATGTTATGGGGTTCAGTTTTTTGGCTTGAAGTTTGTGAAACCGGGAAAAACCCAGGAAAAATTCATAAATAAGCCGCTTCGCTGTTTAAGCCACGGGGTTCAAAATGTGGGAAAAAAGTAGCGGCTTATAGTCTGAAAAATATGGTACTTGCAATTCCGACTTTATTTCTCACAATTATGACTTAATTTCTCACAATTCTGACTTCATTTCTCGTAATTCTGACTTTATTTCTGTCAATTCTGATTTTATTTATCACAATTTCGACTTGTTTCTCGCAATTCTGACATAACTTCTCGCAATTCTGAATTCTCCTCTAACAACCATGAGGTAGCTTGAGCTATCAATTCTGCTCCTTCTTTAATGTTACAATGCAGCACTTGTACATAGCAGACAGGAGCTCATGCTACAATGGCTGCATCTGTTTGTGAAACCAAACCTAAAATAATCCTCTATGATTTTATCAATTCTCTTGTTTCACAGATCGATCTTTTGTTTGTAGCCTATTTTATTCTCAATGTGTTAAGATTTCTGACAATTCAGAGTGTTGATGCTGCGCGATTGCCTAAAAAAGGTCAGAATTGCAAGAAAAAAAATCTGAATTGTAAGAAATATGGTCGTAATTGTAAAAAATGAAGTCAGAATTCTGAGGAAAAAAGTAAGAATTGCGAGAAATAAAGTCGACTTTGCGAGAAACTAATTCAGAACTGTAAGAAATATAGTCTAAATTGTGAGGAAAACAAAAATTGTAACTGTGAGAAATTAAGTGGAATTGTGAGAAATAACGTCAGATTTCCTAGAGATAAAGTCGGAATTGCGAGAAATAAAGTCACAATTGCGAGAAATAAAGTCAGATTTGTGCAATTCCATATGTTCATTAATGAATGACAACCAAAAACGTTCTGTTTCTAAGAATAAACCATTGAGCTGCTCACTTCTGGATACTTGTACCAGTTCAGTCACGTTGAACACTCCCGAGGTTATGAAGCTCTCCTGAAACTCGGGTCCATCTGCGAAAGAGGAAAATGGAAACACGGAACAATCAGCTAGTGTTTTTTTTTTTTTTTTTTTAAACCAAAAAATTATTATGTCACTATCATCATCACACACACACACAAAACATGACGATTGTTATACATTTTTCCACAACAGCTACACAGATTAAAAACAAAAAACTAGCCTCTGAGCCACAACAATTAAAACACTGTACTGCCGTCAGCTCCGGAATTATTACTGCCCTTCGCGCAGATGAGCAAACGTGAATAAAATTGTTCTGCATGGTATATTGACACAAGGAGGTATATTTAAAAAACTTTGCTTTCAAAACTATTAGCACCCCAACACATGAATTTGCTGATATTCTGAGGAGAAAAAAAATTGTAGGCCTCTGCAATGCAAACATGCCTTTTATTAAAAATTTTAAAAAGTGTCACACAATGTAAAACAATGTACACTTACGTTTGACTTCTGTCATTTATGAAGTTTTTTAAATAATAATTGAAAAAATAAAATTCAATTGGTCAGTTGAAATTTCTGCTAGTCAGCAAAAAATAATATTTTAAAAACATAATTTTATTTATATGATGTTGGGTTGCAAGTTGGTCGGAAACTAGCAGTGTTTACAAACTTATATTTGCGTAGATTTTATAAGCAGTGTCTCGTTTGCGACTAATTGAAATTGTTTGTCCCCGTGCCTACGAAGGAAGCTCCTGATGCTCCTGCTTCTTCTCCATAGTATTTAAGTATTAGCGCCATTTTGGGTCGATCGACACGCCGTTTCATGGTGCATTTATATTAGCTGGTCACTATACGCAGGTCGTTGCACCAAAGAGATGGTCTTCCTAAATTTCCAACACTATAAGAACATTTTTGTTCTTTGTTTAGCTACTGTATCCTTAAACCATCTTTGAACTACTCTTACAGTCCCACATATGACCACCGTTTAGGAGCAATGACCAAAAAAAGTCGCCACAATCGTTTCATGTTGGTCATCTTTCATCAGGGACAGCCCAAAGTCATACAATGTATACCGGCCATTAAGCGTTCGGAAGCTGTTTTGGGCTAAAACCCTGGGAATTCATTTAGTCACCAATTCTGGATCCCAAGCTGTACAAAGGAGAACAAATCCACCTTGTTGTGCACCTCTATATCTTTTTGTGGCCAAGTGGCCAGTGCATTTTGTGTTCTAAATGTTGATCTGAATATTTTTATATAAACATTTGTGCGTCTTCTCTGCATTTTTGAGAGAAGTGATTTGTACATGATAGTATTTCCTAACAAATGTCCCAGACTTGGGAAACATTATAGATATGTCCAAAGCCCTGATTGTGTTTTCTATGACTACCATGCCTGTATATACAATATATGGACCAAACTACTGAGACGCCTGACTTTTCCAACCATATGTGGTTCTTTCCCAAACTAATACCACAAAGTTGGAGGCACACGGTTGTATAGAATGTCTTTGGATGCTCCAGCATGAAAATTTCCCTTTGAACAAGGAGACCCAATCCTGTTCCAGCATGACTATGACTAAGATCTCCTGCTATAGAGCTCTATAGAGCTCTGACCTCAACTCTACTGAACATGATGAATTGAAACGCTGACTGCACTCATCCAATCGTTCGACACAGTAGACCTTTTTGCTCTTGCAACTTTATATAAATAGATTTTATAACAGTGTCAGTGGTTTGCAACAGTTATAAACCTTTTTCAATACAGGAAAGTCTTCATGAGAGAAAAAAACCTGGCGTTATAAGAGAAGTGAAAGAGGTTTGGGTGACAACGAGGTGCCAATAATTTTGACAATACACTTTTTGCAATGAAATGAAAAGCAAACATTGAAAATGAATTCGGAGGTCGGGTTTTTTTAGTACAAAATCTTTGTGTTCATTTTTTTTCAGTGTTTGTGTTTCTAATTCATGTTTCTCTCAATGTGCAGTTAACTGCAGGGTTAATCATATCTGCTTGATCAGGGCAATAAGGCTTTATTTCAACCCCCAGATGGCGCAGATCATCTTAACGGAGGGTGGGGGGGTGTGTGTGTGAGTAAACGCTGAAGGACGGCATGTCACGTGATGATAGAAAAAAAATGGAAAAGAGAATCAAGAACTCGGATGAAATGACACGTACACAAATAAAATTGGTCTTATGATGCAGCCTCGGGTCGTACTCGTACTCGACCCGTGTGTTATGTGAGCTTCCGTAAACAAAACCACCTTTCGGGTTTTCGACGAGACCTACAGAATTTTTTTTTTCTGCTGCTTGAATTCAGTATGAGCAAGCATGTTTCGTGTGGTCAGGAAACATGTGTGTGTATGAGGTGTGTGTGTGTGTGTTTGTGTTAGAGGTGTGGAAGGGTGTGGGTTTGCTAGGTTAAAGCCGAGCTGTATGTAGGTTGCGCTGTGTAAACAGGATGTTTGTACAGTGTGGAAACGAGCTCAGAGACCTGCGCTGCGCTGTAGGCCTTCTGCTTTACACATCTACATTCACCTGACCACATACACATGAATGCATTGTTCTCACACACACACACACACACACACACACACACACACACACACACACACACACACACACACACACTGAGGCACAGAAGACATGCATGAACAAGCAAAGACTGCACAGATTTTGCAGCTCTCAAACATCCACACACCCATGCCCACGCTCCCACAATCAATTTGACGATGCAAGTGTTTCGCATTTTCTATATTTGTCCTCTATATTTTTTTACTGTACATTTGATAAAATATCAGATGAGTTAAATGTAAATAAATAAAATGTACTAGAATATACTATTAATAAAACAACATACTATTCACTTATTAAAAACACTATAGGTTCTACAGTATAATTCCATTATACTAGATTATTATACCATGTAGTGAGGAAACATCTATCTATCTATCTATCTATCTATCTATCTATCTATCTATCTATCTATCTATCTATCTATCTATCTATCTATCTATCTATCTATCTATCTATCTATCTATCTATCTATCTATCTATCTATCTATCTATCTAGCTCCAAAGGTTTGGTCAGATGTCCACAAACTTTTGCCTCCATCCATCCATCCATCCATCCATCCATCCATCCATCTATCTATCTATCTATCTATCTATCTATCTATCTATCTATCTATCTATCTATCTATCTATCTATCTATCTATCTATCTATCCATCCATCCATCCATTCAGCCATCCATCCATCCATCCATCTATCTATCTATTGACATATACATATAGATATACACTATTTAGGCAAAAGTTTGTGGACACCTGACTATAAGGCAAGGCAAGTCAAGTCAAGTTTATTCTATAGCGCTTTTCACAACAGACATTGTCTCAAAGCAGCTTTACAGAAATCAACAGTTAAGGTGAATGGTGTGCATTTATCCCTGATGAGCAGCCGTGGTGACTGTGGCAAGGAAAAACTCCCTTAGATGTTATGAGGAAGACTATAAGAGACGTATGTATCTCTTTATGAACATTCCATTCCACATTTAGTCCCTATTTTAACATGCACCACTCTTCTGGGGAGATGTTCCAATAGATTTCGTGACAAATTCGACCAGTTAGTGAAGTAAGCTACTGATGTAGGTGAGGTGTTGAGCCCCGGGGTGCAGTCAGCATGAAAACTTCATCCCAAAGGTAGGGTTTATAGATCTAAAGCAGGAGATCTTTCACTCCAACTCATGTTAAGTAGATCTTCATGGAGCTGGTTTTGTGCACAGGGTTTGAATTTTCATGCAAAAACAGGTTTGGGTCTCCTAGTGGAACCTCGATACTCAACCTCGATAGTTCGTGACTTTTCATTTGGAACCGGACTGAGTAACTCGTGAAAAATAGTTCAAAACAGAGATTGTACTAATAAATTACATTAAAAAAAAATATTATTGTACTATTCATTTAAAGTAGTAAATAAAACAATTATGACAAGTCATTCATAATGTGTGTTTAGTTTACACTACAGTACATGTACAATTCCCCTTTAAAAAGGAACCATCAAAATTAGTCAAAACCTCGCCATTTTTTGTTACTCGTGAGGGTCATAGAACGTATGTGCACTGTATATATATATATATATATATATATATATATATATATATATATATATATATATACTGGTCCTAAATCAGAGTACATTGACCAAGAATCAAGTCAAAACACAAAAGAGGAAGCAAACTATGACTATTCAAATAATCTGGGTAGATTTTTTCTGGATACAAAAAAATAAGCTATTACATATTAGACATAAACATGCTACTGTTAGCATTGTAGCATGGGTATCATTAGACTTCTCAGAAAAGAATTTTTTTGTACATGTTAGAGGAGAGCTGTAGTGATTGTGAAGGTTAGCAAACACACGATAGGACACACACTTTAGAACACACACACGCAAGGACACACACACGTAAGGAAACACATATTGGGACACACATTAGGACACATGCTATAGCACATGTCATTGGGACACACTTCAAAACACTCACTTCAGGACACACACTTACACATTAGGACAAGCACTCTAAGACACACAGTTTAGAACACAATTTAAGACATATACTTTAGGACACGCACTTTAGGACACAAATGATAGAACATACATTATGACACATGTTAAGACACAATGTGCAGGACACACACGTTAGGGCACACATGGATGGACATACAATGCAGGACACACACTTTGGGCAACCCAATTTATGAGGACACGCATATTATGACACCTAGTTTAGGACACATGGTTTAGAATAGGGCTCTTAAGTCCACTTAACTACACACGGAGCACGGTGTTTCCCCACGGACCATTATTACTGACGTACCACATAAAAAAATGTCAGAATTGTGAGGAAAAAGTCGGAGAGAAACCGCGAAGGGTGAGGAGAAGATTCAGGCCAAAGAAAACGACAAAGTTTTTACATTTTTAAAACCAAACATAAAGAAAACACCATACACCTTTTTTTAAAGTCATTTGAATTTTTTTTCAATATTTTGATTTATGATTATTTTAATTGATATATTTGTATTCGCATTTTGATGTAATACGTCAATTAAATGCGCTAAATGGGTTTCGTTTTCACAGATATTCTTGTGCGCAATTTTAACAATAAAAATGTTAATTTTTCTAAGAAGGAAATTTTTTTAATTTTTTAATTTTTAATTTTTAACGTTTTATTTTCTCTTGTATATTTAGTATTGATCTTTAATAAAGAAAAAGTACATTAGAACACACACTTTAGGACACATGTTAGGACACTGAATTCAGGACACACAGTTTAGAACACTCACATTGGGACACACACACACACACACACACACACACACACACACACACACACACACTTGGCCAGTACTCAGTCACATGGTGTCAAATCAATCTCAGGCTTATTGTTACATAATTCATCGAAATCTGCAATTTATTTCCAGCTTCAATCAAACCCAGACACGAGCCTTGAAATGGCAAAAACACAAACGTGTGCGCGTGTGTGTGTGTGTGTGTGTGTGTGTGTGTGTGTGTGTGTGTGTGTGTGTGTGTGTGTGTGTGTGTGTGTAAGAAAGAGTGAGAAAATGTGTGTAATCTTACCCATTGTGGCGGCTCGACTGTCTTCTTGGTCAGAGCCGATACCGGTGCGAGGACTACTGCCCTGCTCCGCCGCCTCTGAGAGAGAGACAGAGAGAGAAAGAGAGAGAGAGAGACAGAAAAAGAGAGATGGAGAAAGAAACAGAGAGAGAGAGAGAGGAGAGAGAAATAAAGAGATAAAGAGAGACATAAGAGAAGGGGAGAAAGAGAAATATCGAGAGAGAAACAGGGAGATAAAGAGACAGAAAAAAGAGAGAGGTAAAAAGATAGAAAGAGAGAGAGAGATAAAGAGACAGAAAAAGAGAGAGAGTACTTTATTTAGTGTTTTCTTCTTTTAATTCAATTTGTGAATGTAATGTATTATGCGTTTTATGCCGTGTGGGTTTTTTCAGTATTTTATGTTTTTATGTTTTGTTTTAACACACACACACACACACACACACACACGCACACACACACACAGGTTAAAACGGACAATTCATGTTGGACCACACTGACCCACAAATAATTCGATTAAATGCAATTTGATTCCATCCGATTCGATTCAAAGACTCGTTCCAGACATGCATAGACTGTAATAAGACCTGATCCTTCCACTGACCATATTTGACATCGGGACACCATGGACGTCTTGGATCAGAACCTGGACACACTAAATGGTGTCTAAATAATTGACAGCTAAAAGAATTATGATGTTTTGCCAGGACAATGTTCTAACGTTCGTTTGCCTAAAATCACGACTCACGAACAGCATGCGATCCTAAAAGTAAAAGCGAATGGGAATTGGATTTGAGGAAACCGGAATGCAGATGTTGAATATGTTCTCAATAAACCAAAGCATGATACGCAAGGATATCGCTGTGGACTCCAGCTCCACGGAGCATGGCTTACTCATATGGTTCATAAACTCGAGAAATGAGACGCATGCCAGCGAACCACACAGCAAACCCCCTTTGTTTTTTCTTTCGTTTGGCAAACTTTGACCACAAACCAATTTTTTCTCTCTTTTTTTTCTCTATTTGTCTCTCTATATTGGCAAAGGGACCGGATTGTGTCGGCATAAAGAAAGGACAAAAGTCAGCCTAATCCGGCCATAAAACCCTTTTATATTTGCATGAACCCGGGTTTTCGCGGCACACGGAGATAAAAAAAAAAAAACCTTGATAAACACGCCGAGCAGCTCCAGAGCCGAGAGGAGTTTACCGAATGAAGTGGGGGGAAGGAAAGTTTACCACAAGGTCTCTGGCAGAGGTTCAGAGAAAACTGAAAAAAAAAAAATCCCCGAAGTCAGATAAATAAATATAAGTGCAGCATATCTGATAGGCCTCTCTCCACTGGCAGATCAAAGCCGAGCCGAGCCTGGCCTGCTGCACATGTTTGAGTTTGGCGCCCAGAGAACGTGCCGCATCATTAACGCTCACACGCTCTCGCTGACCTGCAGGTCTGAGGCTGACCGCGATGTGACACACACACACACTTAACAGAACTGATAGGATCTATGGCTTCTTTTGGGCTACGGGGGGAACGTGGGGGTCATTGCTCTAATTGTATTCCACTCTATAATAGTCCGGAATGGTTTCCATTATACATTCTGTCTACGTAATCAGAAACGTGGTGCTGAAAACGAATAAAAAATGAAAGAAGACGACCGGATCGGATGTGTGCGGGAAAGATTGGATTTTTTTCCGACTTCTGTTCGTCATTTACATTTATGGCATTTGGCAGACACGCTTATCCAGAGCAACTCACAATAATCTCGTTTATACAACTGAGGAGATGAGGGTTAAGGAGCCAAGCTTAATAGTGCTGAGATTTAGGCTAGGTCTACACTACTTCGTCTAAAAACGCCACACTTGGCTCACCCACACGTCTGAAAACGCTTGCGCCTCTCTACTGCACGTGCAAAACGTGAGACGTCTTTGCCTGCCGTTTATTTACTTTCCGGCTGTTTGAAAACGCCGCTTCATCGTTTTTCAAATGCCTCCGTCTTCCACTGCGTCCACTTTTATCCACTTTGGAGAGCGTTTTCGAAAAGCTTCTCAAAAAAAACCCCAAAAAACGCTGTCTCAGCATGGATCTAAACTCAGGACCTTCTGATCAGAAGTCCGTCATCTTAACCACTGAGCTTCCACCTCCACCTTTTTAAGGTGGCAAGACGATGTCGTTCATTTGGTTCCTGCGTTTGGGTTCTTTTCTGTATGGAGCTTCTAAATCCAGTTTGGTTTTCGCCTGAGGCAGCCACACTGTATGTTTGTAGAGTTCTGAGCATATGAACACCACGTTTAAGGCCACTGTTATACAGACCCAAACCTGTTCCAGCATGACAATACAAACCCTGTGCACAAAGCGAGCTCCATAAAGATCTGCTTTCCATTGGTTGGAGTGGAGAATCTCCTGCTATAGTGCTCCAAATTCTATTGAACATCTTTGGGAGGAATTTTTCACACTGATGGCATCCCAGGCCTCCTCACTTTACCTACATCAGTCTCTGACTTTACTAACTGGTTGAATGAGCACAATTCTCTACAAGCACACTCCAAAATCTGATGAACAGGTCTGGGTCTCCGTGTTGAAATTGAAGTTTAATGCTTCCACATCCTATATTATTGAGTAATAGTTTGGGGATGACTGGAAAAGGTAGCGCTCCCAATATCTTTAATTATTTATTTTTTTTATATCGGAGTAAAGAAAGGACATCGTGGATAAATGTGTGTTGCGTTAAAGGTTTGAATTTTTTCCTTTTGTATATTTATTTATTTATTTTTTTTAATAAAAATGTTCAAACAGAAATGCATCAATCACGCGTTAATAAAATTATCGCAGTTAAAATTAATTTGGTTTAACGCCTTCATTTTGACAGCCCTAATATATTATATTAGACGTACGTCTCCATAACTTCGGCCGATGTTATTTTTTTTTTTTACAATTTAATATGGTACAGAGAGTTCGCTTTCATTTTTTTGGTTCAGACAGACCGGAAATCGTCAATTTACTTAAATGCTGTTTGACCGTTTACGCATGACCCTTTCACATATACGTCTTTGAAGAACAAAAAAAAAAAAGAAAAACGATTGAATAAAAACAGCTCTACCTCTGCCATGTTAATCTCTATTTTATTCTATGCAACTTTCATTAAAAAACCTCAGTTTAAACAGATACAGACTGCTTTCTTTTTTTTTCTCACCAGGAGCTGTCTCTCTCTCTCTCTCTCTCTCTCTCTCTCTGTTCTCGCCATCGCTTATTTTTTTCTTAACCTTTTCCACTAAAGAACCTTTCGAGGGATGTTTGTTTTACTCATTAATTATTAGCTGTGGCTGTTAGTGGTAAGGATAATATAGTGTCATATCTACAGACAATATCTGGAGAATGTTCTTGAAACCCAGTAACAACTCTTCCAGAGCCCTGTACTGGGACATGACCAGGGCTTCGGGGTCTACAGTCTGGTCTACAGTAATAGCTAATATACAGACTAGAGTTGATGTGTGGCGATTTTATCTGGAATGTAACATTACATTTAAGATATTTTTGCACTCTTATCCAGAGTGACACATTTATTCCATTCAAACAACTGACAAGTTATGGTCTTAAGGGCCTTGCTCAGGGGCCAAGGAGTGGCAGCTTGGTGAGGCTAGGATTTGAACTAAGGATCTTCAGAGCCAATGCCTTAACCACTAAGCTACCACCACAAATAACTTATGACCTTTTAACTTCAAGAGAGAAACAATTAAACTGACTAAACATAAGCAAGAAAGGAATGAATTATTCTAAGGATGTTCTACATTATTCGTCGAACGCGTAGAAACGGTTTAAAAGCGACATCCTAAATCTTATACTTCGAGTTATTTAAGTCAGAGTTATCTGAGTCGGATTCCTGGTGTTAAATAGGAATAGCACACAACTTTATTATTTAAAAATAAAACGATGAATGATCGTTTGCAGACGAGACTCATTTACGGCATTGCTTTTACAATTATGGAAGTTATACCAGGTTTGGGGTGCTGGGATTTTAACTTGTAACTCAGAATCTGATACCTTTTATATCAAGCTACCACTTTCCTGTCTCAAATGTAAGAACGAGTCTCAAATTAATTTATAAAGTGAAGTAATTTATTATAACTCAGGAGTAAAGCACACGCTGTGATGATATCCCTGTGAGATTAGAATTAGGGGTCTACCCATAGCGAAAGCTTGTTTGGATCGTACTAAACCACCGCTAGTTTTTAAAATGGATAAAAAACTAACAAACAAAAAAAAGCAGTACTGAATCATGTGCTAAATAAAATAAATATGAATATATTCATTAATAGAATAATACAATAAATAAATTATAAATAATAAATATTATATAGCGCTCCCCGTGCAGCGCACAGTCTCACTTGTAAAAACAAATAGCGCTTGGCGTCAGTGATTCGCCTCTAGAGGCCGCTCTCGTAATGACGGCGGACCGGAAGCCGGAAAAACTATCAGTGTGGATTTATGCGGCTAGCCAATAGTTCCAGCAATCAACTGTTAACCCGGCGAAACCGATTACTAATCGGTCGACCTCTAATTAATCTAATTATTTCGTCAAACTTATTTGTCAGGGGTGCCAGTAATTTCACAGCTGACCATATCTGTGTAAAAAAGAACACTTGAATACAAAGGGTTAGAATATCACACACGCAATCTTATACACACAAACACACATAAATACTCTCACTCACACACTCAAACACACTCACAAACACACTAGCAAGCAAAGACACACACACCCACTGACACACTCACCCACACCTACACACTTTTCCATCATTTCAGTTTTGTGTTTAAGATGCGCCGCTCTACCAAATCCAAAGTGTGTGTGTGTGTGTGTGTGTGTGTGTGTGTGTGTGTGTGTGTGTGTGTCGGTCAGCTATCTTGAAACTCCAAAAGCACTTCTGCCAAGAGCTGCAGCAGTTAGTAGGCAAGCTGCCCTCACGCTAAAACCCCTGGCACGGCTCACTGAAAAGAGAAATAATAATAAAACGAGGGCGCACGAAGGGCACACACTCATCGCCACTCATCCCTGCTCCAAACAGTCCGAGGGACGGAGAGGAAAAAAGAAACTTCTCAAAAAAAAAAAAGAAAGCATGAAATGCGTAAAGAAATTTCTCGGAAACTGAAAACCTTGTGGCTTTTTTTTATATTTGGTTTATTGGCGCCGTGACACTCGAACAGAAAAATAGAAAAGCCAGAATGGAAAGTATGATGTAATGAAACACGCTCGAGCGACTTGCCGGCGTCCATTTTCTCTCAGCAGCACACGGCGGCCATTTCGTAAAACGATTCCCGCATCGCTCGGGTTTCTTCCTTTGGGAGGAAAACGTTTTTTACTGCGACCCTTTTTTAGTAACGAACGTGTGGGGAACATCGAGCGAGTACGACAAGCTTTCTACGACAAATCGACACTCGTCTTTTCGATCGGGACGTGGACGACGAAGCGCTCGGGACAAGACTCTCGTGCTTTCTTGTGCGTTTTTTGTTAAAAAAAAAAGTCTTCTGAGGATAACGTCCACGTTGTTGATGCTTCTTTTTTAAGTTTTTTCTTTTCTTTTCCTAGTCAGGAGTCGTTTATCAACTCAGGCCGTTAGCTTGTTTTTTTTTTTTTTTTTTTTGGCAGACATTTCATGTGCAGAGGAGTTCGCTTGCTTTTGGCAGCCATTTTAGGTCCTCTTCGCCTTGCCATCTAAGCAAAAACACAACGTACGACTGCAGCATGCGGATAAAGAGAGACCAAAAGAGAGAAAAAACTGGCAACGGATATATATCTGGATTCTGAAAGTGTGTGTGTGTGTGTGTGTGTGTGTGTGTGTGTGTGAGGGAACTATAAACAGTATAACACTGTGTGTGTGTTTGAGAGAAAGAGAAAGTTTGAGCTGTGGAAATGACCTAATGAGAAAGACATTCCTTGAGCTTAGCTCAGCTTCAGAAATGAGTAACAGCTAAACAACAAGTCGAGAAGATATTACATAAACAGGGTGGGATGAGAGAGATTTTTCTCTCTCTGTATTTCTCTGGGACTGAAAAAAAAAAAAAAAAAAGTAAACCATTACAATGCCACTCACACACAAGCACATGAATGCATAATAAGACACATAATATGCACCATGAGTTCAGCTGGCGCCGGTACAACATGTGTCACTTGTGTTTATGTCTGTGGTGAGCCTGACGTGAAACACGCCTCGACTCCAAGAGACCGAGTCATCTACGATTCCGCCGTATGGCCATGACGACTGGCATTGCATGTCTTCCAGCAAGACGTCATTTACAACACCGGATGTATCTTGATGCTGCTGATTTTAAGAGCAAACTCTAGATCGGGCCAGCAGGGGGCTCCAGGGAGGCTGTGCCCAGGTCCACAGGCCACCAGGATCCTGGCATTCAGCTCCCAATCTCAACAGCTTCCCAGTATCCTGGCACTTCAGCTTCTCATCCCACAGTATACTGGCTTAACTGTGTACCAGTCAACCCAGTATCCTGACCCCTCAGCTCCCCAGCACCCCATTATCTTCGCCCTTTAGGTCCCAAGCTCAACAGCTCCCTAGTATCCTAGCCCTTCAGCTCCACAGCCCCTCAGTATCCTGACCTATTAAATCCTCAGATCCATAGCTCCCCAGAGATTCAGCTCCCAAGCTCCTCATCTCCACTGTATCCCAGCTCATCAGCTCCTCAGCTTCACAGCACCCCTAGTATCCAACCCACTCAGTTCACCAGTTCCATATTTCCCCAATGCCCCACCCCCCCTTAGCATCCCGGCTTCTCAGTTCCCTAGCGCAACACTGAACCAATTACCAGCTCCGTTTACGCTACGCAAATGGAATTTCATACAGAGCTCGTTTAAGGTCGCGCAACGTGATGGTGAAAACACAAGTCCGACCGCTGGCCGGGGTTTCTTACCGTTCCAAGGCTACTTTATGCCCTTAATCTGTTTCTGTATCTGTAAAATGTCATGGTAGGCTACACGAGAGCGAAAAGTTGGCAGGATGTTCACAATATGATGCCTGTTACTATACAGAACTCCCAGTCCGATACAAATAGAAATCAGATCCTTACATAAGAGCAAGTTTAGGAGATAAAAAAAAAAAAAAAGTCGAATGGGATCATGTCAGGCAAAGAAAATGAAAGAAAAAAAACAAGAACGGAAAAATTTTGATGTATTACCCGTTAAAAAATAATATCGAGTACATTTTATGCCAATGACTTCAATTTGTACTTGTGCACTCAAGCTATAAGGCTAACGCTAATAGCAAGTAAGGGAAGAAAACAGCAACTGGTGTACCTCAAACCGTGCCAAAGTCTGTGTAATTAACTGCTATGAATAAAAATGAACAAAAGGACTTCACTGAGCTACTGTACAAAAAACCCCACATTTGGTTCAGACACATTTGTTTACCACAAAGATATAAATACACACACAGGAGTCTTGACTAGCCGGTCTCTCCTCGACACTAGCGCACTTGTGATTAGTTCTGCTAGAGCCTGAACTCAAAATTGAGCGTTCGATCCAAACGTGATTTAGAGCTGACAGCGTCAGAGACAGCACTGCGCTGCTCAGCGCTATGAATTATGAGATGTCTGTCCCTCCTCACTGACAGCGTTACTCAAAGCCTCGCTTTACAGCAGTCCTGCAGGAGCACGGCGCACTTCTCATCCTAGATAAGCCCGGATTAGCTGACACAGGCGTGGTGGTGCACCGTTCTGCTCTGCAGCACTGCTCGCACATGCGGGATCTGCATGGAAGAGTCACCAGAAGGACACCTTACCACAAAGAACATGGGACAAACAACATCTAGAGCCGCCAGAGCTATTTCCGTATGTAGAGAGCTGTGGATTGATAAAGAATGTTCTGTAATAAATTTTACTAAAGAACGAATGAATGGATTTCTTTTTCTATACAGTAATCAGAGGAAGAGACCTGGTTGTACCCACAATGCACTCTGATTTCAAGTGCACATACAATATAACCTCACCAACGTGTTTTGTCCCCACACTGCAACACGACACAGAGCCAAAGAAAATCTGCTCCTCGGAAAACAAACTTTCACCAAGATGACAACTAAGCAATTAGCAAGACTGAGTAGTTTTGATGCCACTTAGTGATGGAGTCTGCCTGAGGACCCTGACAGGAACCCTGACAGAAATCACCTACTGTTTTTCGATACCCTTTGACCAAATCGTCCACGCCTGTTTTTCCTCTCTGACGTACGATATTTACATCTGTGTCCGAATTCCCTCATTTTCATTCCCTTCTTACTGATAGTGAACACAGCTGCCATTCACTATATAGCAATTAATGAATGAGTGAGATTTTAGACACATCCTATATCCAAGCCCTTATCAAAAAGTCTACACCTTGCTTCATGGCTCTACGATGAATTGTCCATTGATAGTCTGTGAGCAAGCATGATATAAGAATGGTCCTAAACAGAAACATGTGAAGACACTAAACGGTGTCTCCAACATCTATTGAGCTCATGAAAATGTGGCCATGTGAGAAGAAAGAAGCTGAGACTGGAAGCGTCCCAAACCACATGCTTGTTTAAATTGCGTTAATGAAAAGGGGAGGATGTCCTCACAAGATGGTTTGCTTGAACACAAATAGCTGGGACACACACAGAGATAACAAGGATGATAATTACAGCTATGCGAGTTGATTATATGCCTATTTATATATATATAAAATATATCTCGTATAGTCTTAGTGGGATTACATTTTATTTTCCCTTCACTTGTAATGTGCACTTGTAATAATGCTCCTGTGCACAATGCCAGCTCCATGAAGATATGCTTTACATGGGTAAGAGTACATCCGCTTTGGGATGAATTTTTCACACTGACTGCGCTCCAGGCCTCCACACCTCACCCACACATCAGTAGGTGACTTTAATAACTAGCTGAATGAGCAGAAATCTCCACAAAATCTAGTGGAACATCTTCCCAGAAAAGTGGAGGTTATTCTATCAGCAAAAATGGGAACGAGTCTTTACACAACTTTGTGCTTTGTAAATGCATCGCTGCACCACAGTCAGAAATACTTGTACAGAAAACTCAACACCTTCTGACCAATCAGATGCAAGGAAACAAACGACGTTCTATAACACTGTGCTTTAATTTGCTTTATGGTTTTTGCGCTGACCGACTCTGCTTTATTTTGACTGTAGATTCAGCAGAATCTCGTTTCTCTCGGGGTTTTTTTGTGCCTCTCTTTAAAATCCTAATCAATCTTCCATCTATAATTACATTATTTCCCCCTGTACGGCTTCCTCGAACTTCCTAAACTCACTTTTTGGAAAAAAAAAAAAAAACTCACTTTCTCAGTAGGTTTCTGCTTCTTTTTAGTCTCTGAATCTTTCCCTCCCTCTCTTGCTCTTTTTCTATCTTTCCTTCTTTTGGTTTCTGCTTCCCTGAGGGGAGAGCCGTCTGCACTGGAGTTATTGATCCTCCCCCGAACGAGGGGAAAGAGAAGGAGACGATGAAGGAGGGAAAAGGCAGAGAGAGTAAAAGACTGAAAGAGAATACAGCGAGAAGGAGACACAGACAGAGTAAAAGATAGAGAGACTGAGAGAGAGAGAGAGAGAGAGAGAGAGAGAGAGAGAGAGAGAGAGAGAGAGGCGTCTGGGTGCATTAGGCCGGGTGAAAGATTGCTCGAGCCTGCAGGCCGTCGATGATCTGAAAGTAGCGGGAACGCTTTAATGGCCAATCTAATGACCATCAGCGCACCGTTAAATTTAGTGCAAACACTATCAGTCACGGAGAACGAGGTTAAAAGTGAGCTCCAAGCCCTTTCTCTTTCAAAGCAGACGAGTGTGTAAACAAGCGCCACTGCGCGGCAAGGCTGCGGGCCATCTGCCTTCTGCACAGAGAGAAATCTACACATCATCCAGAGAGAGAGAGAGAGAGAGAGAGAGAGAGAGAGAGAGAGAGAGAGAGAAAGCGAGAGAGAACAAAAAGAAACAATAATAGGGCTCGGGGCAAAAGGAGTCCTGTGTTTGCACAAAGAGGGGTAAAGAAAGAGAAAGAACAGAAAGAGAAAGAACAGAGAGAAGAAGAAAGAAAAACAATAGATGGGCTCTGGGCCGAAGGAGTCCTGTGTTAGCACAAAGGGAGAAAGAGGTAAAGAGAGAGAGAGAGAGAGAGAGCACATATTTCTGCTTTTAAAAGTTGCTGAGCTCAGGGGAAAGAGAGTGGAAGATGCGGCAGAGCTTTAGACGCAGTCTTCGTGTTTTATCTGCCCCAGCAAACCGGTGTCCTATTCGACGATGGGGTAAATGGAGGAAAGAATTTAATATGGAGTTCATTTTGTGCAAAGAAATAAATATAAAACTACCAGATGAAGCACATAGATTTTGGAAATATCGCAAGAATGAAACCAAATTTTTATTGAACGCGTCTTCAATGAACGCGTTCAGGAAAGCATTAATGTAGCGCGCGTTTCTGTTTCACTATTTTTACAAAAAAGATCGAAATAAATATAAAAGAGGTGAAATTAAACTCCAACCAAAAATTCTTTTTAAATCACTACACATTTGTTTTACTGATGCGTCAAGTCTCAAATCGAGCACCAAAATCAGCCATGCTGCACACATCCGGCAATTAAAACCGTCCGTGTGGAAACGTAGCAAAAGTTTCGTTTGGTCTCCTGATGATTTACGTCATTTAAAACCACAATTACTTTAAAACATTTACAAGAATATTTCATCTTCATGCTCTAGAGAGTTTGGTTTCACTAATAATAAACATGCATTTGCACAAAGCATAGATATTTGTCCGTGCGCGTGTCGATTAGTATATTAAACACGTGAAAAGCATTAATTTAAGGCACATTTAGAACAGATAAAAATGTGCGATTACGTTAAATCAAGAGTCAACTCATGGAAATCATGTGATTATGGTGATCCATTATTGGTTAAATTGCTATTCTCCATATACTATAAGGACAAAAGTTTGTGGACACCTGAGCATAAGATTGGTATGTGCCATTTGATGTTACAGTATAATAAGCTCCACTCCTCTGGGAAAATGTTCCACTAGATTTAAGCCAGTTAGTAAAGTCAGGTGATGAAGGTGTGGTGTAGGGTGAGGTGAGGAAGGCCTGGGGTTTAGTCAGCATGAAAAATTCATACCGAACGTGTTCATTAGGGTTTGAGCTCTATAGCAGAAGATCTTCCACTCCTAACCCACATAAAGCAAATCTTCATGGATCCGGCTTTGGGTCTCCTAGTTTATGTAAATGGAATATTTCATGCTACAATATACAACAACATCATATATGTAAGTGTGGGCCTTCAAATTTGTGGCAACAGTTTGGAGAAGAACCACGTATGGCATATGGGAAAGCCAGGTGTCCCAATAAAATGATTTTACATAAAGGTACCTGAGGCTTCAGGATCGTTTATTATTATTATTATTATTATTATTATTATTATTATTATGTTATGATTAAATGATAACGCAATGTTATTGAATAAGAACCTGATTATTAGGGTAAAAAATCTAGATTTTATATTAAACCGCAGCTTTATTACGGATCTGAGCGTGCTGGTCACATGACCACACAAGGAACCGCTGGGACAACTCCAGTCAGAGGAAAGAATTTATCCAGTGAGTCACGATGGTAATGACAAAGGAAGATAAAGAAGGAAACGTGAGCTGACAAGTCCTCCAGCGCACATAAACACTGTGAGGATAAAGAGGATAGAAAGGATGGCGATGGCTCTGTATACGGAGCTCACCGGAGTGCAGCTATGCTCAGAAAGAGCGGGGTGATGACGAAGATGATAATGATGGTGGGTGTGATCGAGTGGAGGACTGTGGGTGGGGGGGGGGATAATCACCCCAGCTGACCTTTTTGCCGGAATCCAGCTTCCTGTGGCAGAGCCGCATTGTTGGTTCGGCTCGCTCTGACACTAATAACAAGGAGAAGCCATTCGCTCATTCGAGGGAGGGGGGAGGAGCTAATCACGAGCAGCTGGAGCAGAAACGCAGGTGCGGACGCACACACACGCACAGACTACAGCATCCGCACACACAAGTACAAGTACACAAGTACACTCATATACACACAAACAGTATTCATGTGTAGGCACAATGAGCAAGATCTCTCTGAAGAGCGTGAAGATATGGTTTGCATGGTTCGGAGTGGCCTCAACCCTATGGATAATTCTTTTGGATGAATTTTTGACTGCACCCCGGGCCTCCTCACCTCACCTACATCGGTAGCAGACTTTACCAAATGGCTCTAGTGGAACGTCTTCCCAGAAGAGTGGAGATCATTGTAACAGCACACACACACGAATCCTATGGTCAGGTGTCCACAAACGTTTAGCCACATAGCGTAATAAAGACTAAGAGAACTCCACAGGGACGATAAAAAAAAAAATGTATTTTCTGCTCCAGTTAGGCCGAGTTTCAGTTCCATCTCTCTTTCCAGCTCCTCGTACCCTCTCACTGCGAGCGCTGATCTCCGAACCCCCCTCTGTTTTTCCTCCTTTTTTCCACAAGCCGCAGGATAAAAACCAGATGGCAAGCGGCGCGCTCGTTTCAAGTTATTCCTGGACGCGTTTCATAGGGATATTAAAACTTATATTTATACGAAGAAAAAAAAGGGGCCGAGCCGCCCGGCGTAGCCTTTGGACGCGCTATAAAGCACTTTCCCTGCAATTTGAGCTGGACGCCGTGTCCGTTAAGACCCGTGCAGGGGAAGACGCACCGAATCCGGCAGGATGAATCATGGCGCTAAACGGTTACGCATACGCAGATCGCCCATAGCCACGATACACATGCTTTCAGGAAAGCGTAAACATTTACGAGCAATGCATCTAGCAAGTTTCATCGCTTCATCTACCTCCAAAATACCCCGTCCTGCCCCTTACCATTCTCCTGCTCCTGCAAGCTCAACCCCACTGAACACCTGCACCTCAGGCCTTGAGGTTCAATGAACACAAATCAGACACACTCCAAAATCTAGTGGAACATCAATGATACAAATGATACGGTGAGGTGTCCACAAAATTTTGGCCATATATGTTATCGGTTTATCAGAGTTCGATGTGCACTTCCTAGGTTTCCCTGGATCATCGCAATGCTTCCCGGAGACGCCGAGGTTACTGCTGGACACCAGACAGCTGTGAGTCGGCACGTGACCCGTGTGTCTGTGTGTGTCTGTGTGTTAAATAGTTCCGGCCTACACGGGTGGCCGCCGGGAGTGTGTTTGCTTTGGAGAAAGTTTCAAGGCCAAGACTCGGATTCGCAGTCCTGCACTGCCCACAAACTCCTATCCTGGCAAAAACACTTCCAACTTCCAACAAACGGACACTCCCTCTCACAAGCTCCTCTTCCACGTCTTTATCCGATGCGTGTCCACGCCGCTAGATACTAAACACTCACATAGAAAATAAATTTAAAAAACTCAATACAGTGGCCACATAGTTCATAATAAAACAAGAGATTGAAAATAAAAATGTATATTCTGCTTTATATTCCATTAAGATTCCACACAGACTGGTAGTGACCCGTGTGGCCATTAGGGGGCGATGTGGAAGGTTATGGCACGGTCTTCGTCTGCAGTGTGGATCCTTCCAGCTGCACTCCTCTGCACATCGGCGTGATCACAGAACAAGACCTGATGACGATATTAGCGCCTACTACTCCATTGAATGAATTCTGGTTTTCTGGTTCTCCGGAATTCTCTAAATTCCCATTAAGATCGTAAACATTTCCTATGAAACCTCAGGATGAGTTTTGTATTGATGTTTTATATACATGACGTTTTCATGCTGACCTCAATCCTACTGAACACCAGCATGTAACAGCAACAACAATACAATTCCAAATCAATTCAGTGTCACACTATATGGACAAAAGTATTGGGACACCTGACTTTTCCAGCCAGATGTTCTTCCTTCTCCAAACTGACACCACAAAATCTGAGGCCTACAACTGTATAGGACACAGATGGAGATGTAAGAAATTTTCCATTCACTAGGCAACCCAAACCTGTTCCAGCATGACAATGCAAACCATGTGCACAAATGAAGATATGAAGATCTCCTGCTGTAGAGCTATAAAACCACTTCAGAAATATACATTTTTCACTTTGACTGCACCCCATGCCTCCTCACCTCACCTACACCAGTACCTGACTTTACTTTTTGAATGAGCACAAATCTCCACAAAAAACATCTAAGAAACATCTTCCCATGAGAGTGGAGCTTATTAGCAAATGAGGATCCAATGTGGAACGAGATGTTCAAAAAAGGAGCACATATCAATCTAATCAGGTGTCCACAAACTTTTGGCTGAGTAACTCGAGTTTTTAAGATAAAATGAACACAAACAAGACAGCTTTCAGGCCGAGCAGGTTCAGTTTTGGTGAAACTGGTGTTACATGAACTGAAGACACCTCGGAAACATCCATTTGAATAGTTCAAAGAAGATGTCTGCTTCTCGGTGGTGTGACAGTGAGGCTGTACTTTTCACTTTAGTGCAGCATGTAGCTCCTGGGGGCTCTGGCACGAGCTCAAGTCGAAGGCTGCTTAGCGGTTTTTCTGCACGAAACCACAGAGTTTCTTTTCTTTTTAAATAAAGCCGTCACCTTCAGGGAGGGCCGTGTTTCTCCGACCTGACGGTTAACTCTCGACTCCTCCACCCACAGTTCCTCTGCTTTCTGGCTTTCCGAGAGCGGAGTACGTGGCGTAAACGTGCGCGAACACGCGGGGTGCGGTGATTATCAGGACCGGCAGGGTGGAACTCCAGGAGGCTGTGCTCGCTCTGATTACAGCGTAGTGACGCCGCTGCATCGCTCCCTATCTGATTTAGGAGAATTAACCGCCTCCTGCAATGCCCCGTCGTCCACACTGTGAAAACGGCCTGGAAGCCTTCAGGACAAATCTTTCTTTTTATTCCTTTTTTTTTATTTTATTAAGTTGTTAAAAAAAGCTGAGAGATTTTGTCTTTGATGTGTATTAATGCACTTTGATCTTTTCTATAGTAACAGATGACGGGAATGTATTTGAATAAGATCAAAAACACGAATAATAATTACAATAATAATTTGATAAAAGAATAATTAAATTTAAAAAAAGAATAAAAATTAATAAAGTCAATAATAATAATCGTTTGTTTGTTAGGATTATTATCATTATTGTACATGATATTATTTATAGAATTAATTTCGAAGTGAAACTAAACCACGTGACTTTCCACAACATTATGAATACTTAAAAATGGAAAAAAAAAAACCTAGGACGCGTTTTTGTCTATTGAATCAAATGTGTAGAAGACATATTTTTTATTATACGTAGTATAATCATCAGCTTCTGCACATTTTTTACACTTCCCAGAGCCTTCAGGGATTCAAGTTGCACTTTTGGGGCCCCTGAGCAAGGCCCTTAATCCTCAGTGCTCCAGAGAGGGCCGCTGTATCATGGCTGACCCTGCACTTTGATCTCAGCTCCCAGCTGAGATATGCAGAAAACCAATGTTTACACTTCTTCACTTTTTTCACCACCAGAGCCTTTATATTTATTGGTGTTCATATATTTACATATACACAATACATGCTTTACATATAGTTACCTATTAATCTGCACTTGTCCGTTTGCACGGCCAACTGTCATGTCTACATTTTTCTCACACACTACACTGTATCCTAATTCAATTCATTTTTCAGCATATTCTGTCATTCTGAATACTTTCTAGAGAGCCCTGGACATGTGGAAATAATCATGACACACGTGTAGCACCGTACTGTTTTATTTGAGTGCAGCCGCAACCGGTTGAAAAAAAAAAACATGTCCTGGTAAAAACAAGCTCTATTAAACTTTCTTTCGGCTTCTCCCATTAGGGGTCGCCACAGCGGATCATCCGTATTCGAGATCCGCATGTTCAACTTGGCACGTTTTTACGCTGGATGCCCTTCCCAACACAACCCTCCCCATTTATCCGGGACTGGCACTAGGAGTGCACCGGCTTGTGCAACCCTAATGGCTGGGGTCGGTTCCCTGACCGGGGGCCGCAGCGGTGAGAGCGCCGAATCCTAACCACTAGACCACCAAAATATCGTTATTAATTATGAATTATTATTATTATTAATATTATCATCACCATTATTATTCTGTTTACTCAGTAAACTCACACCCATTATGGACAAGAAACAGCAACCCCTCCATGACCTACTGATGAAACACCGGAGCTCCTTGAGCCAAACACTTATTCTGGAGAAAGACATGATACAGGAGGTTGTTTCTTTCAACAGTGATCACACTGTACAGCACTGCACTGAACCATCTCAGGATTAGCTCATTTAACCCTGTGATATCCAGTGTTCATCTTCTGCTGTTACACTGCTAACAATGCATCCACTGCACTGTCACTGTACTAATATCACAGCATCACACTGTATCTGTACCTCTATATTTACTGAATATCCACAGCGTGTCTTTTATCTACAAAGTAGATTGCTTTGGGATTCTTATCACTCTCTCACTCTACTGCAAAACATGAATTTCCCTCAGTCAGTCAATCCATCCATCCATCCATCCATCCATTCATCCATCTATCTATCTAGCATCACCTCAAGTCAAGGCTTCACCGAAAGCTGCATAGTCAGTATACAGCCCTACTTACGTATCCATCCATCCATCCATCCATCCATCCATCCATCCATCCATCCATCCATCCATTCATCCATCTATTTATCTAGCAACACCTCAAGTCAAGGCTTCACCGAAAGCTGCATAGTCAGTATACAGCCCTACTTACGATCCATCCATCCATCCATCCATCCATCCATCCATCCACTTAACCAACCACTGACCCATCCATCCATCCATCCATCCATCCATCCATCCATCCATCCATCCATCCATCCATCCATCCATCCATCCATCCATCTATCCACTTAACCAACCACTGACCCATCCATCCATCCATCCATCCATTCATCCATCTATTTATCTAGCAACACCTCAAGTCAAGGCTTCACCGAAAGCTGCATAGTCAGTATACAGCCCTACTTACGTATCCATCCATCCATCCATCCATCCATCCATCCATCCATCCATCCATCCACTTAACCAACCACTGACCCATCCATCCATCCATCCATCCATCCATCCATCCATCCATCTATCCACTTAACCAACCACTGACCCATCCATCCATCCATCCATCCATCCATCCGCCCATCCGTCCATCCGTCCACCCACTTAGTCCATCTGCATCTCAAATCAAGGTGTAGCCACACTGCATAGTCAGTATGCATACCTACCAACCAGTACCTCAGCCCATCCATCCATCCATCCATCTATCCATTCATCAATCCATCCATCCACTTAACCAACCACTGACCCATCCATCCATCCTCCATCCATCCATCCATCTATCCATCCATCCATCCGTCCATCCACTTAACTAACCACTGACCCATCCATCCATACATCCATTCATCCAACCATCCATCCATTCATCAATCCAACTAGCACCACCTGGAGTCACAGTGTAGCTACACTGAAAGCTGCACTTTCAGCATTTAAAAGGCTTTTAATGGAATTTGGCATGTGTCATGCAAGTGTTATCGCATCATAACCTTTCAGAGCCAATCGCCTGCGACATGCAAATGATCACACAAATGTTTATATCTGTGTCAATAGTCACATTTGATCTTTTGCTATTGACGTATAATTTTTTCCGGTAAAGTATTATTAAGGTATTAAAGTAGGACGATGCCACACTGCAACAATACAGTATCAGAGAAAGAGAGAGCGAAAGAGAGAGAGAGCGAAAGAGAGAAAGAGAGGGAGAGAGAGATGTTAAGTAAGCAAAGCAATCATAAGCGTGACGTTGTACTCTTGTCCTCAAACGACCTCTACTTTACTACCTCCACACCGCTCACCATTTCCAAATCTGCTCTCTGAGATCCCCTTTCTCTCCCTCTCTCTCTCCCTTCCTCTCTCTCATTTGATTTTCCTTCTCCCTCTCTCGATCGCTAGCTCATTGACTCCACTTCAATCCCTGGCTCCACTTTTTTTTTTATGATATACTCTCCACTACAATGCAGCGCAATGTGGCAGACATTAACGTTAACCTCAAGCCATCTGGACGGCTCGTTACGAAAGAGCAATATCTGCTTCCCTTCACTCGTTCGCTCTTTTCCCTCGCAGTCTTTTTTTTTTTTCTCCCCCCCCTCCTTAAATTCCCTGCAGTCACATTAACGTTAGATGGCAGTTTCCTGACTTTGTTCCAAGGAAACACCACAAATGATGAAAAATTCAGCATTAAACAGAGCTGCCATTTCTGCTGCCAGATTTCTTGTCTTTTTTTTTGTGTTTGTTTTTTTTCAAATGCCTGAACGCAGAAACACAAAGCGTAATGATCTTGACGTTATTCAGGATTTGGCCAGGAAAAGTGTGTTTAGATCACATGACACGCGGTCCGAGTTACTATTAACGCGATCGTCAGGGCGATCGCTTTGTGCGGAGTGAATTACGCAAACCGCCGTGACCTTCGCACCGCTTTGTGTGTGCGTGTTTTTATTTAAGCAAAGCAAGCCCTGGAAGTTCTGAGTGGAAAATTTCCCTCGGTGGTGCCGTGCGTGTCTTCGCCGGAAGGCTTGATGCGTCTCGGTGGAGCCGATCCTGCAGAGCAGCAACGGCCCGCAGCGCTCTATTAATAACCCGGAAAACCCGGATCGATATTAGACAGGCAGACAGACAGAGGAGGACAAGAAACCCAATCTCCCTGCCTCAGAGCAGCGTCTGGAGCACTTCACCTGCCTGAGAAGCCTCCCAACAAACACACACACACACACACACACACACACACACACACACACACACACACACACACACACATATATAAATGTTGCCCTGTGTATCTGCACATTTTCCAAGTTGTAGTGAAACAAAAATATTTCTCATAAAGACCATTTGCTTTGAATTGACTTTTTTTAGTGTTCAGGGATTCACTACTCAAAGTTCACATTCGAAACTGTGGCTCTATTATTCAAACAGTTTTCTTTTCATTGCTTTCCAAGATCTAAAACCCAGAGCACAAATGGAGATGATCAGGAGATGATCATCATCCCATCCAAATACACGTGTCAAATCCATTCAAAAACGAATCGAAACTCCAACTAACTCGAAAAGTCGCCGTTCAATTGCAGCTCAAACTCTACAAATCAATAGTACGAAAGCAGGCATCAGTCGAAATGCTCGAAATAGATGAGACACAAACTGAACTCAAATAACTAAAAAGATATGCATTCGACTTGCAAAGCTAAACTCAAACAGCTCAAGACGTGTTAGCTCAAATTTGCATTTGAGGCGAAGTCTTAATATGAATACAACTATATTATACGTTATATTTATAAATATAGAAACTATACAATAAAGAACGTATTTACTTCAGATGGCGCTAGAAACTCGAATCTCGAAGCAGATATAAAAAAACTCCAGCTGAACATACTGAGCTTCATCTTGATCTTCATCTAATCTCTACCCATCCCGAGGCATCCTGAGGTTGCGCCAGCTCCGGTCGTGTCCCACCTCATGAAGATTATGGACCTTTAAAGAAGTAGATCCCGAGCTTGCAAACATCCCGAACCATCTAGAGACGTACCAGTGCCAATTGGATCCCGCTACATGTGGAGTTTAGACACTGGACCTCTGAGTGTTTAAAGGCTCTGGCATGGAGAAGCTGGTGTTGGATCTGTGATGATCTCAAATGTTGAGCTATTTTATGAGTTGCTCAGTAGCTCCTGGTTCCATAACGTCAACTGACTGTATAAGACTGTAGAAAGAACATCACTTATAATCTTACATTCCAGTGCTCATGTTAGTTCTCACTCTCCAGTGTTCTGTATTGTTTAAAGACTATAATCACACTCTTGATGTCACCCAAATGAGGATGGGTTCCCCTTTTGAGTCTGGTTCCTCTTGAGGTTTCTTCCTCATAACATCTAAGGGAGTTTTTCCTTGCGGCTCAGTGGGAAGGCTCTGGTTTACTAATCGGAAGGTCAGGGGTTAAAGCCCCAGTATGGCCAAGCTGCCACTCTAGGGGCCCTTGAGCAAGGCCCTTAACACTCTGTATTTAGGGAGCACTGTATCATAGCTGACCTCAGCTTCCTGTTATGCAAAGAAAGAACTTTATAGTGCTGTAACGAACATGTGACAAAAAAGACCCCCCCTTTTTTATACACACAGATACAATATGCAGTTTTTGTGTTGTGGCTACAAATGAGGTGGATGTGAGTGTGTTAGTGAGTGACACACACCTGCACAGGGAGACGCTTGTACTGACTCTCTGCTCTCACACTGCACCTCTATAAACCGGTGCATGCGAGGTTCACACCAGCTCCAGCACTCAGGAAGTAGAGGATGCACCAAATTCTACTTTGTTCTACATTTTTGACATTTTTGACACATCACAAGTCAGTGGTCAGTCCTGGTATCAGGTATCAGATGCTACAAAAAAATTGTGGATTGGAAAAGAACAAATTGCCTAAGTATTGGGACAACAGACTTTTCCAGTCATATGTGTTTCTTCCCCAAACTGTCACCACAAACTTGGAGGCACACAATGTGTATAAAATGTCTTTGGATACGGCTGGAATTTTCCCTTCACTTGAACTAGGAGACCCAAACCTGTTCTGGCATGACATTGCTCCTGTGCACAAAGTGCTCCTGTGCACAAAATCTCCATGAAGATATGATTTATATAAGTTGGAGGAGAAGATCTCCTGTTAGATGTCCAAACCCTATTGAACGCCTTTGGGATAAATTTTTCACACTGACTGCACCCCAGGCCTCCTCACCTCACTTACATCAGTACCTGACTTTAGCCACTTTACACCCCTGTGGCTGAATGAATCTCACAAAAATCTCCATAAGATCTAGTGGAACATCTAACCAGAAGAGTGGAGGTTATTATAAGAGCTAACGGGATGTTTGAAAATATTTCGTCCAAATATACTGTACGTATCAAACCGAACCAAAAAGAATAATAAAATCAAACATAATCATAAACATCAAGCTGATTGAGATGGGTGCAAGGCTTCATCTGGGGTATCCCAGGAACGCATGGGAATGAGATCACATCATCAACTAACATAATGAAGGAATTGGAAGAAACTTGAAAACCAGGAGGAAACCCCCACAGATGTTAGTGTTGGTAACTGTATTATAATAATTATAGTAATAATACAAAATAATAGTTTTCCTATCAACATTATATTATTATAATATTATATAATTTTATTCTCAAAAAGTAACAGATCTAGAGAAATTGATTGGTTGAGACACAAGAGCCAATCCAAAACTCAACCAATCGCAGAGGTGGGAATTAGACACATCGCACCCGGACCTGTGATTGCTCAAAATGGTGTGAAATGTGTGTGTATATACAAGTAACACTTGATTTCTGCAATGTCTGGTCGATGTAGATACAGAAATCTCTGAAAGACAGAGCGAGAGATAGAAAGAGATGAAAAAACAAAAATAGCTGGAAGGATTTTAAAACCCAATCCAAATGTGGCCAAGAAAAACCCAGCGCTAATCCTGTTCTATTTTCCGAACAGCTTTGGGGGTTTTTTTACGCAAAGCAATTTTTACCTTTTACCGGCCAAACAAACACCAAAGGTACGATCTTCATACTGCGAACACAATAAACTGAGCGTTTGAGGTTCAAATCAGTATCCCAGTGAATGCATCCAGATGATTACGTTACATCATCGAGTTCCAAAGGGAGCTCGGGGTGGGAAAGGGGGTGGTTTGGTTTTTGCTAGGGGAAATAAAGATTCGGGATTTGATCATAAAGAAATTGCTGCAGGCGTCTCGAGTGAGGATATGGCAGGGTCTCTGTTTCGAGACTCTTATTTTCTGATCAGACATTTTGAGAATAAATTTCTGGGGAGGTGAGGAGGGGGGCGGATGGGTCACGCCAGGTCGCAGCTGTGTAACTCAAACCCCTCGCACAGCTGGTGCCAGCAGTTTCGCTTCACCGTCTAATCCCACCAACCACACAGCCACCCATCCACCCACCCAAGGGGGCTGGGGGGGTTATGGGAGTGCTGCCAAATTGACACATCACTCAAATATTTGGTATTTTTCAACAGGGGTGGGTGGGAGACAAAAAGACAGAGTTGCACAGACGCATTTTTCGAGAGAAAAGGCGAAGAGAAAAACCCAGACGAGGTTGGTTAGAGTTCTCGGATGAACTTGCTCAATTTCGGCTCTTCTCTCTCCTCCTAATCACGTCCTGCCTCGGGAACATCAGCCAGTTACAGCCAAGCGAATCACGATTCAAGAGCTGCGTGCAACAGAAAAGTGCCAAGATGTATTTTTCCTGCACTTAATACATGCTCTTAAATATCAGCTCTCCTTCCAACATTTAAAAAAACAATGTTATTTCTTCCGTGTACCCACTCAGAAGATCTCGAAAGCGTGAAGTGACGCGCCCTTTGATCTCTTCTCACACTCTTTCTACCTTTCTAATTCGTCTGGCTCTCACATGCACAGAGAACGACAAGTTGTACATTCTTTCTATCCGTTTATAGATACGTTTACTGTTGTGGTCGGTGAGGTTGACGAAAACAAGTTCCCTCCTGTTACACACACACGCGTTCACACACACACACACACACACACACACACACACACATGTAATGAAGTGAAGGCGGATGTGAGTGTAAACTTTTTATTTGATTCACAGCGCAAACGTTAAACACAAAAGACAATGCAACCAATTCGCAAAGTAACAAGGCGAGAGCAGGAGGAAACCATAACCTGGAGCGTAGGCATCAAACAGACGACGTGACCATGGAAGACAAACGTGAGACCACAAGTGAGAGTTCGAGGTGAAACTTAAATACTGGAACTCATTAACAGAAAATGTGACACAGGTGCAAAGTCACGTGAAAAGAGCATAAGAGCGTGTAAATGGGACACAGGAGAAGAGAGGAGAGTAGAATAGAGTTTTAAGTAGTGTGGAACAGAGCTGTGTAGAATAGAATTGAGTAGAATCGAGTACAATTGAGTTCAATAGAGTAGAGAGGAATGAAGTAGAGTTGTGTAGAGTAGAATAGATTGTAGTAGGAGTAGAGTAGAGTGGAATTGAGTACAACTGAGTTAAATATAGTAGGAGTGGAATACAGAAGAGATGTGTAGAGCAGCGGTCCCCAACCTTTTTTGCGCCACGGACCGGATTTATGTCGGAAAATATTTTTACAGACTGGCCATTAAGGTGTGGCGGATAAATACTACAAAATAAAATGATATGACCGCCATAAAAACTGGTATTTTCGAAATATAATAACTTGAATCCACTCTGTTGTATTTGTTCATTTTGCTATTTGGGGGTTTCAGTTTGCGGTAATGTATTATGTGTTCGTGGCCGGAGCTCCTTTAAGAAGGTAGCAGATGTTGGTAAGACATGTTACCGAGGGAAGCATCATGACCTGCATCAAGTCATAGACAGACAGTTTTCCAAAATAAAACATCTTTCAGGGGCTCCACAGCGAATCATCCGTCTCCATACCCCCCTGTCCTCTATATCTGCCTCTTTCAACTTAAACTACCTGCATGTTTTCCCTCACCACATCCATAAACCTCCTCCTTGGTCTTCCCCTTTTCCTCCATCCTCAGCATTCTTCTACTGATATACCCCATGTCCCTCCTCTGCACATGTCCAAACCATCTCAATCTCACCTCCCTCACCTTGTCTCTAAAACGTCCTACATGCTCTGTCCCTCTAATAAACTCATTTCTAATCCTGTCCATCGTCGTCACTCCCAACGAAAACCTCAAAATCTTCAGCTCTGATACCTGCAGCTCCACCTCCTGTCTTTTACTCAATGCCACTGTCTCTAATCCATACAACATCTCAGGTCTCACCACAGTCCTATAAACTTTCCCTTTCACTCTCACAGATACTCTTCTATCACAAATCACTGCTGCTATCACTCTTCTCCACCCACTCCACCCAGCCTGCACTCTTTTCTACACTTCTCTAACACACTCTCCAATACTTTGCACTGTTGACTCCAGGTACCTGAACTCCTCCACCTTCTCCACCTCTTCTCTCTGCAACCGCACCCCTCCACTGCCCTCCCTCTCATTCACACACATGTACTCTGTCTTACTCCTACTGAATTTCATTCCCCTTCTCTCCAGCATGTACCTCCACCTCTCCAGGCTCTTCTCAACCTGCTCCCTACTCTCACCAAAGAGATGTGTAGAGTATAAGAAAATAGATTAAAGATGTGTAGAGTAAGAGAGAGTAGAGTGAAGTTGTGTAGATGGAGTAAAAGTAAAACTGAATAAAGTACATTAGAGTTAAATAGAATAGAGCTGAGTATAGTAAAATAGAGTACAGTTGATTTAAATAGAGTAGAGTGAAATAGAGTTGAGTTGTGTAGAATAGAATAGCATGTAATACACTAGAGTAACGTAGAGAGAAATAGATTGGAGTTAAGTAGAATAAAGTACAGTAGAGTGAAATAGAGCACTACTGACTGAAAAACAGTAGATCAGAATAAAGTAGAGTTGTGTAGAATAGAATGAAGTAGAACAGAATAGAGTAGAGCACAGTAACATAGAATAGAGTGCAAATTAGATAAATAAAGTACAGTGGATGTTAAAAGTAAAGTAGAGTTATGTAGAGTACAATAGAGTGGAATAGAGTAGAGTTGTGTAAAGTAGAATGAAGTGGAATAAAGCAGAGATGTGTAGGTTAAAATAGAGTGGAATAAGTTAAAGATGTGTAGAGTATAATAGAGTAGAGTGAAATTATGTAGAGCTGTGTACAGTAAATTGGAGTAGAGTATAATAGAGTTAAGTATAATAAAATACAGTAAAGGGAAATAGATTATTACTAAGTTAAATAGAGTATAGAGTAGAATAAAGTCGAGTTGTGTTGAATTAAATAAAGCAAAGCAAAATAGATTGGAGTAAAATAAAGTAGAACAGTTAAATACAGATTAGAGTTGTGTAGAATAGAATAGAGTGTAATAAAGGAAAGAGTTGTGTAGAGTAGTATGAAGTGTAACTAGTTGTATATAGAAGATTCGTGCAAAGTAGAATAGAGTTAAATTAAGTTGAGTTAAATAGAATAAAGTAAGATAGTGTTGAATTCAGTAAAGTTGTGTAGAATAGAATAGACCAAGTCGAATATGACAGAGTAGAATAGAGTTAAATAGAATAGAGTAGAATATAATAGAGGTGAATAGAGTAGAGTGAAATAGAGTTAATTGGTATAAAGTAGAAGAACGTTGAATAGAATAGAATAGAATTGAATAGAATAGAATGGTAAATCTCACTGTCTCTCTCTCTCTCTCTCTCTCTTACTGTCTCACTGTCTCTCTTTCTCTCTCTCTCTTACTCTCTCTCTCTCTCTCTCTCTCTCTCTCTCTCTCTCTCTCTCTCTCTCTCTCTCTCTCTCTCTCTCGCTTCCTCTTTTGCTTCTGTGTTTGTCTGTGGTTAATCTAATTGAGGTGGCATTAATTCGTCTCCCTGAATCTCCCTTTGTGCTCCTTTACAGCGCTTAAACACACACTTTTGCGCTCTGGAGCTCGGCCCAGGCCTGAGATTTACGGTGCGGTGTTGCGTCCTGCTGCAATTAACATGCCGGCGGATCCCATAAGGGACACCTGCGGTCTGCTCGCAGGCGCTCGCCGCTGTCTCAAGAAACACAACGCGTCCATTCACAAGTGCTGAACGAGAAGCTGCATCTCTCCTTCCGGCCCACACACAGCCGTCATCAAAGAGGACAAGAAAATGAAAGAGTGAAGCGTGAGACTCGACTAAATACCAGCCATCATTATTCTCAATCTTTCTTCTTCTCTCGCACTTCCCTTCTCTCTCTCTCTCTCTCTCTCTCTGTCTCTCTCTCTCTCTCACACACACACACACACTTTCTCTCTCTCTCTCTCTCTCTCTCTCTCTATGGCTCTTACTTTATTTCTGTCTTTCTCATTCTTCTGGCATGCGTTTATTCCTTCTTTATCTCTCTCTTCCTGTCTCTCTCTCTCTTCCTCTGTATCTCTCTCTCTCTCTCAGTTGCTCTCTCTCTATTTGTGTCTCTCTCTTTCTCTTTCTCTTTCTCAGACTCTTTCTGTCTCTCTTTTTCTTTCTCTCTCCTCTCTCTCTCTCTCTCTCTCTCTCTCTGTCTCTCTCTCTCTCACACACACACACACACTTTCTCTCTCTCTCTCTCTCTCTCTCTCTCTCTCTCTATGGCTCTTACTTTATTTCTGTCTTTCTCATTCTTCTGGCATGCGTTTATTCCTTCTTTATCTCTCTCTCTTCCTGTCTCTCTCTCTCCTCTGTATCTCTCTCTTCTCTCTCAGTTGCTCTCTCTCTATTTGTGTCTCTCTCTTTCTCTTTCTCAGACTCTTTCTGTCTCTCTTTTTCTTTCTCTCTCCCTCTCTTCTCTCTCTCTCTCCCTCTTTCTGCCCCCCTCCGATCTCTCTGCAGCTGTAGCAGTAAGCGCTCAATCAGGGCTTTTGTTAATTATGAGAGGCTGAGAGAGAGAGAGAGAGAGAGAGAGAGAGAGAGAGGAAAAGAGATGGAGAGAAAAAACTAGATGAGATGAGTAAATAACTGTATAATTGCCTGTTCTTTCACTCTGAATAGGATGAAGGGAAGAAAGCATCGGCTGGGGCTCCTGCTCTCTTTATTTTCTCTTCCCGGTTTCGTTCCTTGTCCCCGGCCCCCCCAACCAACAACCCGTCCGCCCTCCCACACAGTGAGGCGGATGGGCAGCGTGCCAGGCGTGCCATCAGAGCCCGGCGGCATCACTGTCTCATTGCCACTCGGGGTGCCAGCTGCTAAGCCTGGCACTCATCCATGTGACCAATGAGCAGCTGGGCTCGGGGCTGACAGAGGGCAGGGAAAACTGGCGATAGGCCCTTACAAAAGACTTACAGCTGAGTGCAAAATCTGTACCTCCGGGTAAAAGTGGAAAAGAAGCATAAGTATTTACACCCCTCCTTTTTTTTTCTAATGTTATGACCTGGAACTGAAATAAAGTTTCATGAATCTACATAAAATAGTCTGTTAGACTGAAACCAGGGGAATGTAGACAAATTTGGCAACATAATAAAGAAATATAATTGTGATTACATACGTTTTTATTTTTATTATTATTGTTCCACTTGTGTGTACATACATACTATATAACTAGGGTTGCATAGGTGTGGAAAATTCCCCCTTGATTTTCCAGAAAGTTTCCAGGAACTTTCCATGGGAACTTCATCTGGGGAATTTTGGAAATATTCCAAACTGGAAACTTACCAGGAACATATGGGAATTTATAAAAAATTACTTAGAAATTTTACTGTAAATATAAACATTTAGTCATAAGATGACGAACTTGAAAAAATATGCTACAATACAAAGTTTTTTTTTGTATTTACAATGGTATAAATTTGTTGCACAATAACTTTCACACAGCACTATGGCGTTTTAAACATTAATTTATGTAATATATATGTAATTTACATAAATACTCATATCATATTTTCTGACAGATTTAAGAAATGATGTGTGGTATGTGATGGAGAAATGTACAGTGATGTAGGGGGCGTGGCCTCGGTAACTCTGTGTTCTCTGTGCATGTGATAGATGAATGTGCAGGGTAGAAATTCAACTGAAAGTGAATTAAATTAGGTTATTTTAACCGAGATTATCCTGAAGATTTTTAGTTTTCCAACTACATTTAAGTTCCTTGTTATAGGCTAACAAGCTAATTTTGTAAATTCAGTTTATTCCCGTTAATTCTAGGTTAATTCCCATATATTCCTATTAATTCCCATAAGAAAGTTTCCAATTTCGAAAATGTCAATTTTAAGACCCCACATATGAACCCCAGTTAATTTTAGATCCATGATGTAGCAGTGCAAACTACGGAAAAGTTCAATGGGGGGTGAAGGCGGTTATATATATATATATATATATATATATATATATATATATATATATATATATATATATATATATAAGTGATGTTCACGTCAAACCAGGACTTTGAATAGTAATGGCGGTGCTACACGCAGCAGTAAATGGCTAGCGTGTCCTATTACTGACAGACGGCACACATGGCAGTCCTGAGAACGTCAATCGAGATCCCAGAAAAAACCCGTGGATATCTACAGTATACTTTAAGCACTGTACAGTGATGAGTGGTAAAACATTGGAATGGTGTAAACGTTTCAAGATTAATTACGTCCGTCTGACGATCCTGCTCGTGGTGGTTCCCTGATGACGACATGAAGCAGGCTGTCCCAGGATGGTTCAGGCTCGCTGACAAATCTTTCTATGCCGGATATTTCCAGACGTTATTTAAACACTAGGACTCCCAGCGGCCCGGGTTCGATCCCCGGTCAGGGAACCAACCCCAGCCACTCTTAGTGCCGGTCCCAAGCCCGGATAAATGGGGAGGGTTGCGTTAGGAAGGGCATCCAGCGTAAAAACATGTACCAAATCAAACATGCGGAGGATCCGCTGTGGCGACCCCTAATGGGAGAAGCTAAAAGGAAATTTTTTTATTTAAACACTAGGATGAGTGTATAAATGGAAAACTTTTATTTTATAAACGCAAAAATCCCAGTTTGACTTTGGATTTGTATTTTGGATATTCTGGATTTGACTTGGTGCCTCTAAAGCTATTTTATTGCACATTAATTATTTATTAATTATTGTTAAAAGATTCATTTCAACCCAAAAACAGAGCGAATACCAACGTCCACGCTGTAATTTAGTAATAGGAGCGAAGTTGCTAAGCGACCTGATGTAGGCGTTGCGTTTCTGATTGAACGTACCACACGTTTGTTCTCTTTGTACGTATTTATGACGTTTTGCCAATAAAAAAAAAAAAAGGTTACTGCCCTGAACATGTGCGCAGCTAAGCAGGAAATACGCTCACAATCATGGGAACCGTGCCATGGTTCCAGAGTATTCAAACTCAGACCACTTCCTACAGGTCGTCTCGGGGTCGGGACGGCGGTGCACTTCCAAAATCCACGACAGCAAGGCTAATTTTTCTCGCGAAAAAAAGTCCTGACTAAACTTTTAGAGTGAACAGCTCCTCACACACATACACATACTGAGAGAGATAAATGAGTGACAGGTGGGAGGCGGAGCTATAGCATTCATGCTTAACCCCCTTGCCATTTTTGTTTGACCAGCAGGCGGCTGGTTTGATGCCAATCTTTCCTCTATCAAATTCCAGCCCATTCATTAGCACACGGTGCCAAGCTCATGCTCCACTATCGTGAATGGCTAAACACTGCTCGTTTACATTTACGCCTTTCCAGCAAACGTCCAGCGTGTTTTCATAACCACACACGATGTATGAATTTGATATTTAATAATATCTCCTTGACAATGCAAATACCAAACACACAAATATACACACACACGAGTGACGGCAGATCTTCAGCTAGCTGACGCCAACACCGTGACATTTTTTTTTCCTTCGCTTTACTGCCATTGTTATGTTTGACTCCAGCTCCCTGATTTTTTGCCCGGTTTTAAAAAACAATATTGACAATGTATCGCCTGGTAGCAATGAAAAATAATCCAAGAAAAAAATCAAATCAAGAAGTGGAAAAAATGGATTTAAAAAAACACAGGATCTCTACTTCAGTTAGACCGCAGACTCTCCTGCAAAGACTCCGAGAGCGGAAGAAGAAAGTAAAGACAGAGCCTTGAACAAAAAATAATACCGGAAAAAAAATGGAAGTGTGCCGAGCAGACAGGATGCTGAGAGTTGGCTTGGCATGGCTGAAAAGAACACAGAAGGATGGAAGCTAACTGAGGAAAGAATCACAAACAGAACAGAGGGCAGCGAAAATGGGATCAAAGTCGTCCAAGCCATCTTGAGTTTTTTTTTGCCTCCTGGCCGACGTGCCCGAAGCCTGAACCCGGGCCTTCTGCTGCCAGGCTGGCGCTGCTTTGCTCAAGAGCCAACAGAACAAAACAGGAGGTAACCAGAGGAGAAAAGCTGTCAATCAGTAGCATACTGGACCAAGGAAACATGTGAACCACTGCACCATCGAAGACCACGTTTTGGATTATCGCTAGGTCTATTTAAGATGGTAAATGAAGGACTGAAAAAAATGGACTACGGAGATTAAACTGAAATATAATACAGAAAATGTACATTTCCCACAGATGTTTTGGTTAAACACTGAGAAAAGACATTTACAGCATTGACTATGCTATAAATGTAGCATTGACTGTAGCATTGACTGTTAGCCTAAGCATTAACAAGGAGGAATCCAAGTCATCCGGAACATTCTGACTGGTTTTCAAGTCTGATTAGTCTACGCAATGCAAAACATTTCTATAGTATCACAGAATATACTATACTATACTCTATCACAGAATTAGTGAATAAGCAATTTACGTTAAAATAAAGTAAACTCGTTTACGTCACATTGTCATTGTGTCAGATCTCCAGTACAAATCGCTGAAGATGAAGCTAGTTATATATATTTTTTAGGGCTGCCAATCGCTGAAAATATTTAATCGTAATTAATCGCAACTTAATCGCACATTTTTTTCTGTTCCAAATTTACCTTAAATTAAAACTTTTCAAGTGTTTAATACTCTAATCAACATGGAAAAATATTGATGCTTTATGCAAATGTATGTTCATTATTAGTGAAACCGAACTCAGCAAAGCGAATATGGTGTTTGAAATTATGGAAATCATCAGGATACCAAACGGAACTTTCGCTATGTTTCCACACGACGGATTTAATTGCCGGATGTGTGCATCATGGTGGATTTTGGTGCTCGATTTGAGCCTTGGAGCATCAGTAATACAAATATTTATTCATTAAAAAAAAATTTTCAGCAGAGTTTATTAATTTATTTTTTGACATAAAGGTTATAATTTCGCCTCTTTTATATTTATTTATATTTTTTTTATTAATATGGTCAAACAGAAATGCGCGCTGCATTAATCGATAATTAAGTGCCACGTTAATTTGTTAATTTTGACAGCCTACCTTTTGTTCCTATCCAACAAAATTAAGTAATGTAATGTTATGATTTGCTTTGACCAGACAAATATATAAATGTCCAGACTTTAAATCTAAATCCTCCCTTAGTATTAAAAATAGCTTTACACACTCACAGCATCCAAGACAGTTTGTTTCTCCAAATATTCAGCTGAAATACTTTCCCGTGCCTCTTGGAAAACCTTTTACAAAACTTCTTCCTCACTAGTTTGGAGGTTTCTTTTGGACCTTGTGATCCCAGAGCAGTTCAATAGGATTTAGGTGCTGTGACTGAGCAGACCATTCCATGATAGAGATCACTCCAGACGACCGTTAGCTCTCTAAATAACTCACGCTTACTAAGTTTGAACGAATGTTCACTTCGGCTCATAGAAATATATATTTCTTTCATACTCAGAACTACATCCTGTGCCACATCAAAAAATACGTTCTGTTACGTTCTGGTAAACCCAGCATGACCTTATTTGTGTTGTGTAATACTAAGGTTTCTCAACCTGTTGATTTTGTGTGTGTGTGGAAATAAAAGTGTTTAACTGGTGCAGAAACACACATCCCCCGCATGCTTTTATGAATTTATTCAAGAGACATTTGGACTTCTTTAAACTCTCAGTCAGCATGTTTTTTCAGGCCAATATAAATCGGTGCAGCTCGAGAGCGCCGCGACCACTGGAGATTTGAATCAACTCCTACATGAATAATGGCTGATCGCAAATCTGTTCATGACAAATAAATCAAAGATGCTGAGAACCTCAACAAAAAAAAAAGGTCACCTAACTGCAGCTTTCTGAAGAAGTCTAATCTTCCAAAACCGAGCCCTAAATTGTCTTTCCAGAAAAAAAAATACAAATAAATCGAATCCTACGCAGGCTCTGTCCCATGTCTCCATGCCAAGCTGGCTCAGCTCCTAGCTTTCTGAGAAAGCAAAATATTCAATTCATTATTTACTTTTAAACACTTGGCACTTGAGTTGAAAATGACATTGAGAGTTGTTCAAGCTTTTCCAGCAGCCTCATGTCTCATGTGCATCCTGAGACGTCTGTCAGATGCGGTTCGCGAAGCAGATAACACTCTGGTGTTTACTGATGCTTTGATATGATGTGCATGCAAACCAGATCAGCTCAAATACAAATAACGCAGAGATCAGGGACAGATAGAAGGAGGGGTCACTTTCTAGTCAAAATCATCATGGAAGATCTTCTTAAAATTCTCCAAAACTGCAACGCTTCGTCTACAAGCTTCCTGTAGCTGCTGCATCAGATATACAACACTGATCCCTCCAACCCCCAACACTATTCTACTCATCCCTCCATCCCCTAACACTATTCCACTCATCCCTCCATCCCCTCACACTGTTCCACTCATCCCGCCATCCCCTAACACTACTCCACTCATTCCTCCATCCCCTAACACTACTCCACTTATTCCTCCATCCCCTAACACTACTCCACTCATTCCTCCATCCCCAACACTACTCCACTCATCCCTCCATCCCCTAACACTACTCCACTCATTCCTCCATCCCCAACACTACTCCACTTATTCCTTCATCCCCTAACACTACTCCACTCATTCCTCCATCCCATCACACTGTTCCACTGATTTCTTCATCCCCTAACACTATTCCACTCATCCCTCCATCCCCAACACTATTCCACTCATCCCTCATCCCCTAACACTGATCCACTAATTCCTTCATCCCTAAAACTCTTCCACTCTTCCCTCTGTCCCCTAACACTATTTAACTAATCCCTCCATCCCCTAACACTACTCCACTCATCCCTCCATCCCCTAACACATTCCACTGATCCCTCCATCCCATAACTCTAATCCACTGTACCCTCCATCCACTTAAACTGTTCCACTTATTCCTTCATCCCCTAACACTACTTCACTCACCCTCCATCCCTTAACACTACTCCACTCATTCCTCCATCCCCTCACACTGTTCCACTCATCCCTCCATCCCCTAACACTTTTCCATTGATCCTCCATCCTCTAACACTGTTCCACTCATCCTTCATCCACTAACACTACTCCACTCATTCCTCCATCCCCTCACACTGTTCTACTCATCCTCCATCCACTAACACTATTCCACTCATCCCTCCATCCACTAACACTATTCCACTCATTCCTCCATCCCGCCACACTGTTCCACTCATCCTCCATCCCCAACACTATTCCACTGATCCCGCCATCCCCGCACACTGTTCCACTCATCCTCCATCCCCAACACTATTCCACTCATCCTCCATCCCCTAACATTGTTTCACTCATCCTCCATCCCCTAACAATACTCCACTCATTCTTCCATCCCCTAACACTACTCCACTCATCCCTCCATCCCCTAACACTACTCCATTCATCCCTCCATCCCGTAACACTATTCTACTGATCCCTTCATCCCATAACTCTAATCCACTGTTCTTCATCCCCTAACACTGTTCCATTCATCTCTCCATCCCCTAACACTCCTTCACTCATCTCTCCATCCCCCAAAACTATTCCACTGATCCCACCATCCCCTAACACTATTCCACTCATCCCTCCATCCCCTAACACTACTCCACTCATCCCTCCATCCCGTAACACTATTCTACTGATCCCTCCATCCCATAACTCTAATCCACTGTTCTCTCCATCCACTAACACTACTTCACTCATCCCTCCATCCCTTAACACACCACCATTCTTCAGGGAAGATGTCCCACTAGGGCGTTAGTAAAGTCAGGTACTGCTGTAGGTGAGGTGAGGAGGCCTGGGGTTCAGTCAGCCTTAAAAATCCATCCCAAAAGTGTTCAATAGTGTCAGAGCTGTGTAGCAGGAGGTTTTCCATTCCAGCCCATGGAAAGCAGATCTTTAAGGGGCCGGATTTGTGCAGTGGAGCATTTTCATGCTGGAACAGCATGAACCACAAAGATGAGGTGTGCCAATAACAAACAAACAGCTTCAGCCAATAAATTAATGGCTGATTGATTTTTTTTAAACATTTTTTATTTATCACTACTGATTGCACGAGGAAAAAAGAGTATGCTTAGGGTTCGAGCAGGGGCAGCGACAATATCTTTAAGTGCCGTGCTAATTATGCGCATTGTATAATCAATTATTGGCATATGCTTACGTGTGTGTGTGTGTGTGTGTGTGTGTGTGTGTGTGTGTGTGTGTGTGAGCATTCCTGCTGAGTCAGCCATTGGGCATTAAGCAATAAGAAAAGTGTTTAATAATGAGTGCATGCAGCAGACTGACAGCTTGCTGCATCTACCAGGCAAAGAAAAAAAAAATGTGAAAAAGAAAAGAAAGAAAAAAAAAAGTCCAGGGCAGTTCAGTGCAACTCTGAGGTGCTGACGTTACACACTGATTTATCACCAGAGAAAGACGTCTGACTGGAAGAGCGTGACGCGACCGAACGCTTGAACGGCGCGATCAGAGGCGACGATGATGACGATAAAGGACGAGAAGATGAAGAAGACCGCATCTGCGTGGGCTGTGTGTTTACGCATCTTAATGGCGGGGGCGAGGTGTGATTTAGCATACAATGACGCTTTGATCAGACACAGGTCAGACGCGCATCAGACCCGTACGCGCTGCTGGGAAGGCAGGAGAAGAAACCGAGCCGTCGTTCGATTCATGGTTGTGGTCACAGAAGGTGCGAGAGGAGGATGAGTAGAAGATGAAAGAAAAGCTCAGTAGAAGGTGTTAGTAAAAGGATGAGGGAATAAAACACTCAGAGATAATGAACAGTATGGGGAGATATGGCCTGCTCCTTTTATGCAAAGGTTGATTATTTTTCTATAACTGCACACCCTGGAAGTGTTTCATTCATGTCCAGCGGTTAATTCATTTGGAATCGATTAATGACCATCATGTCTTTTTTATCCATTTATTGGTACCTTTAATGCTATGAAGCCTATTCTGGGTGAATTTTTCATAGAAAGAGAGAGAGAGAGAGTGTGTGTGTGTGTGTGTGTGTGTGTGTGTGTGTGTGTGTGTGTGTGTGTGTGTGTGTGTGTGTGTGTGTGTGTGTGTGTGTGTGTGTGTGTGTGTGTGTGTGTGTTGCCTTTATTTTGCACCTTTGTTTCAGTTCCTCTTCTTGAATTATACACTTGGTTTATGGTCGGTTCCCAAGCTTCTTTTTCAATTCATTGTTATTTGTGTAGCACTTTAACATGGTCTCAAAGTGTCTATAAGTTTGTTCCTTATAAATGTAAGTTTGTGTGTATATATATTTTATTTTATTTTATTATTATTTTTTTTTTAAACTCTGCCTGCTTTCTCGATTTTGACCCTGTTCACCACCCTAAAGGTCTCGGTTTTTCCTCTTGACCCACTTTTTGCTTACATTTTGGATTACCTGCAGAACCCCTTTGGTACGTTCCAATACTTTTGCATGTTCTTTTGCAGAGTATTCCTTTTTTTCCTGTCTTCTGCATTTCCTTTTTTATTATTTTTTATTTGTTAGTTTCTGCCTCAGTACCGTTGTCTGGGCTCCAACTTTGTGATTGTTTGTGTTTTTTTTTTGTTTCCTAGTGATTTTTTTTTTTTTACAATAATAAACTCCTGCCCTGTGTTTTACAACTAAGTCTGATTCATGATAAAGAGAAAGAACAACAGAGACAGATCTAGATTTAAAGATGGGGAGAAATATAGGTCTGTCTCTGTCCTTCTATATTATATTATATTATTACCATTTTATGTTATATTTATGTTCATAGAATGTGTTCATAAATTCATTTTCATGAAATTCATGCTTATAAATTCCTCACGTTTTACCTTTTTTTTCCAATTAAGATCTCATTTTCAAAACCCTGCATATATTTTTGTCTTGTTTTTAATTTTTTTTAATTTTTACAGATTCATCCAACCTTGATATATGATATCATGCTATAAAAAAACAAAAAGATTAAGAGCAAATATTTAATTGCTTTGAATTTTTTTTTTTTTTTTACTAATTTAAAAAATAATTTTTTTATACTTATTTTTCCCTGAAAAAAAGAAAGTTTTAGATTGCAAAGTTTTAGAGTTTTAAGACTTTTAGAACACTAGATATGTCCAAATCTATTGAGACACCGGAGACACCAGCCATTTGTGTTTCTTGTTACCACAAACTTGCGATGTCTTTGTTTGCAGTATAATAAAATCTTGCGTTCAATGGAACTAGGAGACCTCACCCATATCAGTACCTGGATTTGCTAACTGGCTAAATGAGCAAAAATCTCGACAAAATCTAGTGGAACATCTTCCCAGAAGAGTGGAGATCATTATAACAGCAAATATAGACTTAATGTAGAATTGCATGTTAAAAAAAAAAACATACCAAACGCATGCTCAGATGTCCACAAACTTTTGGCCATATAGTGTATCCTGGTTTGAGATTCAAACAGAGGTACGTGATCTTTTTTACTTCATTGTAAACATGCACAAATTATCCCAAAAATACAGATTCAAATATATTTGAGCGATTTTTTTGGGGAGGTGTCGAGATTTGAACGAAAACTAGAACAAGGAAATCCGACACGTTCATCGTTTTGTGCTTCGCTATAGCGTTTTTTTCAACTCGAGCGGAGGCTACAGACGTATTAAACATTCTGACCGAGTTAATCAGATATAAAGTGCTGCATTAGGTGCAAACCGAAGATATAAAGAAGCAGTTGCCAAATCAGCATATTAAAGCCAGACATCGTAATGCTAATCTGCTGACGTGGCACATTTTCTGCCAGGCAGCTCAGAGAGAAGTGGATCGCGGGAGGAGCGATCCGGGTCACGGCGAGGCGACGCGTCGAGCCCAGAGAAACGTCAGAAAGTGTCTGACTCATGAGCCGATTACCAGCATGGCCCGGAGCAAAAGAATGCATCGTGCAAGTTGCATTTGTTCGTGGTACGAGGCCACATTAAAAGGACGGCGGAGTCATAAAGAAACCTGCCATTTCCCAACTGCAGGTGTTTTTGCGTCAAAGTGGAGTAAAAACGAGCCTTTCTGAAGGTTCATGCCGTGTGGAAGGGTTTCGGTTGTTGCGCGCTAACGGGTTTGATTGCGCTGTGAGGTCAAGGCTTAAAGGAAAGAGAAAGAGTGACACTTCCTGTTTGGGGAAGAGCCTTCCGTTAGCGTCATTTCAGGAATCGAGTTTAGTCAAGACGGAAACCGATACCAATTTAATTTCCCATTTGTGGTGACACACACAGAAAAAAGTGAGTTAACACTTAGCGAAAGAAACCTACACGCAGAGGGGATTTTGGTCAACGATGCAAAGAGATGTGACGCAATCCATACACTGTATCAGTGCCTGCATCAAAACTCGACATGCAAGGCTCTGGTTATACTATATTGTCAAAAGTTTGTGGACACCTGACCATACGATTGCTATGGGGATTTAGTCAGGGTGAAAAATTCATATTAAAGCTGTTGAATAGGTTTGGAGGTCTATAGCAGGAGATCAGCCACTTCAACCCATAGAAAGCATATCCTTATGGACCTGTCCCTCAAAAACATCATTTGCAATTGCAATCCAATTTTGTAATAAAGAAGCATATTGGGCTGGAAAAATCGGGTGCCCCAATACTTTAGAACGAACAATGTATGAAACAGAGAACCTATATCTTGAACGCTCTCTAAAATCTCAAGTCTCAAGGCTCTCTAAAATCTCAATGCTCAAGTCCACACTTCCTGGTCAGGGAGCTGTCCATCTGAATCTCACTAGCCAGTAAGAGTGGAGAACTTCATTAAACCCCGCCTCCGATGAGAGGGTTGTGACAGGATGGCGAACGGAAGACCAGGTTCTATTTTCGTGTTATTTAAAATCTCAGGAACGTCCTCCCACAAGATGTCCCCTATGTCCCTGTCACAGGATGATCCCGTGGACCTTTCCGATGAGCCTCCTATTCATACGGATTTGTTCCATATGCTACCTGTAGTAAAACTGTAGTAAGAGTAGACATCAGCAACTCCGAGGTTTTATACCCTCTCGCTCTGATTTCGAATCATTTCACCAGGTAGCAAATGGGCACTGGTGATGGACGACATCTGCTTTACAAACACAGCAGGGTTCCTCGTTTACACTACCAGCCAGATGGGTTTATAAAAGCGCCACTCGTATAAATTACACCTGGCTCCTCGGGGCTATTTCATGGCCCTCGGTTTGTCGGTATGTTTACTTCTGTGGTTCAGCAAAGCTAATCGTATGTACGTTTTCACATTTTGTGTTAAAGGAAAAAAAACCATTTCCTCCTTATGAGCTTATCTGGAAATTGCTTTTAGGTTTGTGCACGAGCTATGAGGCAAACGTAGCTTACAGCTACTAGGTTAGCACGGTTAGTCATCACACACTCACTTCAAAAGTCTCTGTAGGAAATTGATGTAGTGACAGAAGCTTCTGGAAAATAGTCGACAGTCAAAAAGATCCGTTTTCTAATCTGGAACGTACAGATTACTGAGGAAAATACTGTGACACGGACCGGAGATTAAAATCGGATTAGCAACGAAACGTCGCAATAGCAGATCGCGCCAGTCAACTCCAAGCTGCTCGAGTCTTATACAGTATATATTAATTATATATAATATCATTACCTATGATTACAATAGTTACATTATTGTATTTTATTAAAAATTAAATAAAACAAACAAAATTATGTTTAACATTTTAAATTAAATAAATGAAAGTTAAAAAGAAAAACATAAAATTGAAATAGAATTAAATGACAAAAACATTTAAATAGATCAAATTGAATTCAAAAAGAAAAAAATTCGAATGACTGAATTAAAAGTATAATCAAATAAAAGAAATAAAAAGTATATATAGTAATAATAAATAATAATTAAAAAAAAGAAAATAATAAACAAGAAAAATAAATGAAAAAAGTGAAGAAAATAAAAATATTTGAATGCAATTAAATTGAATATACTGTATTAAAAAGAACTAAATATTAAATAAAAATATAATTAAATATATATATATATATATATATATATATATATATATATATATATATATATATATATATATATATATATATATATTAAAAAAATAAATAATAATTTAACCCAACGTACACTTACTAAATACTTGTAAATTATTTTTTTGTTAATTACCTTAAAAGTTTGTTTCAGGGACTTACATGTTAACTAACAGTGGCATGCAGCTGAAGACACACACACACACACACACACACACACACACACACACACACACACACACACACACGCACACACACACACGCACACATACAAAGCTCCATTATAAGAAGATGGTTATGTCTATCTGCACTGCGACAGATGTCAGAGTATTTCTTATGTGAACTAGGCACACTCTCTTACACACCCACACCACACACACACACACACACACACACACACACACACACACACACACACACACACACACACACACACACATTCAGAACTGCTTCAGTCTCCAGGATCATTAGTAATACAAAACTCGTAGGATCCTCAGGATCTCATAAACACTCATGGCTTCATTGTTCCCTATGGTTTCCCATACCAGACTAAAAAGTGAACTTAATTATAAATCTGTCGTGGAGTCTTTTACCATATTGGGAAGGAGTCTCCAGTTTCAGAGCTTTGCAGCACTCAGAGCTCGGTGGCTAAAAGATCCTAAAAAAAAAAAAGAAATCTAAACGGATGGCCTTTAATTGAATAGTAAATGTTATGAAAATTCCGACACGGTTCCTTTTGAGCGAGTGAGATGGTTTGGTGTTCGGCAGCAGCCGGAGACAGATCAGGATTAGCGAGAGTAATGGAACGGCGTTTATTGCTTTTTTACTGCCAGCTGTAGGACACGGCGGAGTGTTTGCACTAATGCGACGTCTTTACTGCCTCTTGTCGAGATGTTTACAAAACAACACAAAAACAGAACCCAGTCACCGAATACGCCAGGGTGAAAAAGAATTTTAGACCAACGTGTGGGAAAGTGGGGATGGATTTTAATTTAATGCCGCATCAATAATTTCACATCAGAGTTGATCTCAATGCGAACTCGCTCTTTGAGCCCTGAAGTGAAGTCGCCGAGATTATCGCGCTGAGCTGCGCCGCAATCAGTTAGCTTTCGCGTCTTCTTATCAGCTTGAGGCAGGGCACAAGGTGAGGTAAGGACATGCAGAGCTGCTTTCTGGGTGTAGCATAACTGGATCTAACCTAGCATAACCAAACGTAGCATACCATACCGTAACCAAAACCCTTAGCATAACAAACCATACCATAACCTACTATACTATAACCCACTGGGAGGCCATCTGGGTCAATAAGCCTAAATTCACAATCACTGACTTACATTTTAATATTACTTTTGTCGATGTATTAATTTATTCCCAGTAGTCTATAGTAGTCAGTGTCCCCTGGTGGTCTAGTGGTTAGGCTGCGGCGCTCTCACCGTTGCAGCCTGGGTTCGATCCCCGGTCAGGGAACCGACCCCAGCCACTCTTAGTGCCGGTCCCAAGCCCGGATAAATGGGGAGGGTTGCATTAGGAAAGAACATCCAGCGTAAAAACATGCCAAATCAAACATGTGGATGGTCCGCTGTAGCAACCCCTAATGGGAGAAGCCGAAAGAAAGTTTAAGTCTATAGTAGTCAGTAGCGCCACCAAGTTTCTCTCCAATCAGATTTCAGCTGTTACATCACATATTGATTAAGAGCCAGTAGAAAAAAACTGCATGGGCTCTTAGATTCAAATCCATGTTGCTTGAAGTTCTTGTTTTTAACCAATCAGACTGTGGTTACTCTGAGGCCCTCTAGCAGACGTTCATACGGCCAGAGAGTGCGTTAGTCAGCTCACAAACCGCATCTGTAGCAAAACTGCACAAGCTAAAGGAAATTCTCATGGATATAATCGCTGAAAGAGACTGAAAGAGGAGAAGAAATCGATTTGGTTGCAGATACTCTTACAGATATAGAAGACGGACATCGTGAGAAAAGGTCTGCTAAAACACTTCAAAACAGTCATTGAACTTTTTCTTGAACCATTTCTACTTTTTACTTTTCTTTCCTGTAGAATTTGCACAAAATTGCCTTCATTTCAAATCCCCAGAAAAAACGTAACGTTTGAGAAAGTGCAGGGGAAAACCCGTGGTCATTTTATGAGGTTATTATCTATGCTTCTGCTAGAGGTGATGTGTGCGGGTGGTGCGGCTGTGGCTTCAGTGAAAGGTGTTGAATTCTGTTCATTGGGTTTCATGCTTCAGTTTTTATTCTCGCTGTATGAGATTCTTGTCGCTGATGAAGTGACCGAACCCTACCTAACCTCACCTATTCCATAACGTTAATGCAAATATAAACGGCTAAAACTTCTGCCGCATTTATTGAGTAAATAAACTAATTGCTGTGGTGTAAGAGGAATAAAGCATTTCAAAGTACACCGTTAAAAGAAATGAATCATCTTCAGGGTGTTATTACTGTAGTAACTCCACTCTGGTTTGGATCACATCACACAACGCTGATTGTTTTTCTATAACCGCATGCCCCGGCTTGTTTTATTGCTCATATAGCAGATTTAAGGCACGCAGACAGACAGGCGTGCTTTAGCCAATTTCAAAAGTCCTTCACGTGTTTATCTTTCCATTCATGTTATCTTTACGTGTCCGGCTTCGATATCACTCCCCGCGCCGCAGTGTAGGGACTGAGAAGGTGGAGGAGGCGCCGGAGCCCGGACAGGAATCCCAGACCCATTAAGTTATTGAGCGTGGACAGACACAGTGCGTGGGCGGGAACGCTGCAGCTCTATAGATCTCTGGCGAGGCAGACAGGATACAAGACATGAGCTCCATATAAGAGCTGCTCTAATGAGAAGCAAGTGGGAGCGATGGAAGAAAAGTGAATGGAAAAGAGAGAGAGAGAAAGAGAGAAGGTCAGAGAAGGGTTACCTCATACTGTGAAACGTTACCACGATGCACTCTAGCAATATTGCCCCAGGTGCATTCACACCCGTAAAACTTTTTCAATTTGATCCAAACTGAGAGAAAGATGACGGAAAGAGATAAAGAGAGTGTGAACGAGGGCAAAAGCAATATATAGATGAAACTGTGTAGAGCATCTCACCAGGGTTGCAGAAGAAAGTACCCCCTTTATAGACATGCATTGAAATTGTACAAAAATTTGACTAAATTTTTTGTTTAGCCCAGCAATCAAGCAGCTAGCTAAATTCTTTACTATAAATTAATAAAAATTGTTGAATATACACGATTTTTATATGATAACATCCTGTGTGCTGATAGCATCCTTCAACTGCTGGATTAAATAAAGTTTAGTCAAATTTCTGACTGCAAGAAAAATCTGATGCGCTCTACGGAGTCAAGAAATATTAAATTCTTAAATTGAAAGCGTTTAATTTTTAATTCAAGTCCTGTATCTTCAAGGAAATGACGTTAGTGAAATTTTAGTGCACGTTTACTGAGGGGGTTCTTCTTGCAGTCAAGAGCAATAAAACAGCTGGATAATTAGCATAACTAGCGCACGAGCTAAAGTTCATATTACAGAGTTTTAAATCTTAAAGACCATAACATGAAAGATTTTCTTTCTTGCTCTGGAAATAACAAGTGACATCCTTCACTATGAAGAAATATCCTAATAGGATTTCCAGCTAGTAAGCAAGCCATTTTTGAAAACATGTGCTAGCTAGCGTGCAGTCATTTTGCTAGTAGTGCTACACAAACTAGCTCTCACACTCTCACACTCTCACACCAAAACCATGTTGGTGGGATTCGTTTGCTGCTGGGTAGCAAAAGGAAACCTCGCAAGAAAAAGTGCGGTCGTCGTTATATCTTTATTGTGCTTCTATTATAATATGTTGAGCTTCTTTTATTTAGACTTTGCTTGAGGTCTTGTTTTCTTCAGGAAACTAATACTTTCTTCCTGTTCGCATGAAATAACTTGCTAGTTATAAATAAACCGGGAATGCTAGCTAGCTATCTAATGATAGCTCAAGCTAGCATGTGTAACTCCACCACAGCACCACAGCAGGAAACCACAAGTTCTGACTTTTTTCATGGAAATAAGTTTATTTCATCTATAGAAAATAATTTTTCATTAAAAAATATAATAAGACAAAACTAGTGGGACACTTGACTTTTCCCAGGCATTTATGTTTTTTCATAAAACTGCTACCACCAAGCTGGAGGCACAAAATTCTATAGTTTAATTCAATTTGATTCAATTTGATTCAATTAATTACAATTTTATTTGTATAGCAATTTTAGCAATAGACATTGTCCCAAAGCAGCCTTATAGAGATAAATAGATTAGGAATATAAATCTTCAGTTTATAAGTCAGTCCCTATAAGGTTAGACCTAATGGGCAACAATTAGGGACAATGTTGAGAGAACAATTTTTTTAATTCAATTCATTTCAATTCAAAACTCCCTGAGATGGCATGAGGAAAAAACCTTGAGTGACACCCTGAGTGAAACCGAATGCCCATTCATTACAGTTAAGGTGTACTGTACAGTGAATTCTTCATTGACAGGATATTCACCGATTTTTCTTTTCTGAACCAGTTTAATGTACCGAAAACGAAACACACTTTTTCCTTCGCTCCTCTCGTTTAAAATCAAGAAAGAAATCGCGATTGAAAGCGAAAAACAGAACGCGAAACCGTGTGTCATGATGAGAAAGATTTTACAGAAAGTTACACGCCGCTGATGTGCAAGGCCCCTTCCATAAACGCTAACTAAGCAATAAAAGTAACATTGCCATGGCAACGATTGCGTGAGCGACGACGTAATTGCGTAGGGTTGCATTGCTACTATTAGAAAAGGCCGCTTGTTCGGAAAAACCAATCGGCACCGATTACACTATTTTACGGTACATTTCCATGTCAATTTGCTATCCAATAAAACGTATCAACAAAAAGATTTATAACATGAAATGATACGGAATAATTAAATAATAAGAAGCTTTATACTTGTCACATGTACAGCAGAGTCAAATTCTTTCTTCGGATGTCTCAGTGATGTTTGGAAGCTGGGGGCAGAACAAATGGTCAGCCATGATAAGTGTCCCAGGAGCACTGACGGTTAAGGGTCCTGCTCAAGGGGTCCAAGAATGGCAGCTCGGCAAAACAGGGGCTTGATCCCCCAACCTTCTGATCAGCAACCTTAACCACTGAGCTACCACTTCTTTTAAGGGTGTCCATCGAAACACTAAGTGGTCTCCAAATAAAGCAGTACAGTAGGATGTCAGGATGAATCCGGCGGATTCGGAAAGAAGAAAGGGACAGGACCACTAGTCACTAATGGAGGTCCAGCAAAAAAAGCTGTTCACCAAAACCTGTTCCAGCATGACAATGCCCCTGTGCATAAAGCCCGCTCATAAAGATCTGATTTCCATAATTTAGAGTGGAAGATCTTCGGCTACAGAATTCCAACCCTATTGAACACCTTTGGGATGAATTTGTCATGCTGACTGCACCCCAGGTCTCCTTACCTCACCTACATCAGTACCTGACTTTACTAACATTCTGAGAGCTGAATGAATCTCCAGGAATCCCCCAAGAATCTAATGGAACATCTTCCCTGAAAATGTGGAACAGGAAGCGCAAATCTTATGATCAGGTGTCCTCAAACGTTTGTCTATTGGGGAGAAATTGGGAAAAATCTAAACGCTGTGCCTTTAAATGTAGCGCCGAAGGAACATCTCCCTCTACTGGAGACTGGTGAGCCGCTGAACTTGACCTGAGCTGACCCTCGTCCTCCCATCCCTCCCAAATTTCCGCTGCCGGAGCACTGGAGTGCATTCCTGCCTCTCTGTGTTTACCGTGTGTGTGTGTGTGTGTGTGTGTGTGTGTGTGTGTGTGTGTGTGTGTGCAGGAACGCCCTGCTCTGACTTACAGTGTATGTGAACTGACCGTAGAGATATGTGTTTTTATTTTTTTCCTTTTGTCCCTCCTTGCACACCATAGAGAGAAGGAGGGACAAGAGAAGGAAGGAAGAGGAAGGACGAATCCTGCAGGACGAGTGCAGGCTCTCTATCGCTCCAGCCTGGTGTCGCTCTTTAGTCAAACCACCATGCCATTTGTTTTGACATGTCTTCATGCCAGATTGATTCCAGTGATTGAGAAATTTAGCAGGAAAGAGGGGGGAGCAAGAGGAAAGGAGAGAGGGAGAAAAAGAGAGCGAGAGAGAGAGAGAGAGAGAGAGAGAGAGAGAGAGAGAGAGAGAGAGAGAAATTAAGGCAGATTATAATCCTGTTGAAAGAAAAGACACACTGTGCTGTGACACAACAGATAATGATTATGTATTTGTGATTGAAGGCACACTTCAGTGACAGTGTGTGTGTGTGTGTGTGTGTGTGTGTGTGTGTGTGTGTGTGTGTGTGTGTGTGTGTGTGTGTGTGTGTGTGTGTGTGTTATTGGAGCCAACGGTCCATGTGGATTCGGGGTGAAAGGGTAAAAGGGAGAGCAGCGTGGGTAACGCTTCATTAGCAACATTCAAAAAACAGAGACAAGACAAGACTGAACCACAACACACCCACACACACACACACACACACACACACACACACACACACACACACACACACACACACACACACACAGTACACATCACTGGCTGAGCAATTATTACCACTGATCCAAGTAAGAGAGACAAAAAGGCTCACAAAGAAAAAAGAATGAAAGAAAGAAAGAAAGAAAGAAAGAAAGAAAGAAAGAAAGAAAGAAAGAAAGAAAGAAAGAAAGAAAGAAAGAAAGAAAGAAGGGACAGAGAAAGAGAGAAAAAGGAAATAAAGACAGCGACCAAAGGGACCAACAGCAAAAGAAAGAGAAAAGGACACAGAGAGAATAGAGCAAGAGAGAGACCGAAAAGAGAAAAGAGAAAAGAGTGAGAGCAATGGACACTGAGAGAAAAAGAGCGAGAAAGAGAACGAGAATAGGGACACAGAGAGAAAGAAAGAATAAAAAAGGACACAGAGAGAGAGAGAGAGAGATTGACTGTAAGAGAGAAAAGGGACAGAGAAAAAGTGAGCGAGTGAGAGAAATGGACACTGAGAGAAAAAGAGCGAGAATAGGGACACAGAGAGAAAGAGTGACTGAAAGGAACAAAGTGAAAAAAAGAGGGACACAGAAAACACAGTACTTAAACACTGCGCAGAAAGAGAGAGAGCGAGAGAGAGAGAATAGAGAGAGAGAGAGAGATTTAAATGGCATATTTGCCCCAGACAGCATGGGTAATTCGTTACAGAACACCACAGTGTACATTTTATTCGTTTCTCTTCACGTCTGCGGCTCATGTTCTTCTGCAGGTAATGGGACAAAAATAAATGTGTCTCGTCACGTCCCCGAATTGGAAAACTGACTGACTGTTACAAAAAAGCACCGGCACCGGAGACTCCTTCTGTGTTTCTTTGGAAAAAAAAACATGTTCGAGTCTCTGCGAATGAACCGTTGCTATGGAAACGATAATAATAACACAAATCGAAACCTTACGACCAATCAGAATCGAGAACGGAACACTGTGGGACGGAAAAGTCCTGCATGGAAGGAATGATTGCACTGCAGCTTTAAGAATGAATGCTGAATGCTGGGATATCTCTCTCTCCCCCTCTCTCTCTCTCTCTCTCTCTCTCTCCCCCTCTTTCTATCTCTCTCTCTCCAGCTCCTTATCTTTCATTTTACAGCCAAGGCTTTGTAGGCCACTCGGATGGTCAGGTGACTCTCGGGCCGCCTCTCTGACCCAGACAAGTGCGTCTGAAGGTCGAGAGGGTGAAAAGGAGGGAAGGAGGGAGGTTTCTTTCTCTCTCTCTTTTTTTCTCTCAGTCCTTCCCCTCTCTTTCTCTTAGAGACCTTCTCTTAACCGCTCCTGTGACGCTTCTTACAGATGTGTGTGTGTCCAGTGAAATAATTCGGCTCCTGGTGTCCCATCTGATTAATGTGTACTCTTTTAAACAGACACACACACACACACACACACACACACACACACTTTTATGCGCTCAGGAGTGCACTTTTGGAGGCCGTGGTGTGTTTTGTTGCGTCGGATTTCCTTACCCAGTACAGGGAGTTTTACTGAAGCCGGCATAGAGGAGAAAAAAAAATACGGATTCAGAGATGAAAAACTGCGATTCATCAGTGGGGGGAATTCAACAAACACGCTCACTCACCACACTGTGAGTCACTCCTGCCACACACACACACACACACACACACACACACACACACACACACACACCTCATCATTCTGAAACGCAGACCACTCTGGAGCATCGACTTCTTGCTACTTCTGCAGTCGTGCATGCAAACTGCAGCTGCACAAGCCGTCGCTCGTTCACTACGTAACATCGTGCATACATATTCTTGCCAAAACAACTGGCCAGATGTGCACATCCCGATAGTTTGCACGACACATCCACATAAAAAAGCACACGTTTAATGTGGAGGAACAGAAATCAAACTCGCTGCCTTTCTGAACGCTAGGAATGCGTTTACATTTATGGCATTTGGTAGAAATACACTTATACAAATCAACTAACAATTATCTTTCTTTTTTAACACAACTAAGTGTTTATGAGTTAAGACCCTTGCTCAAGGGTCCAACAGCGACAACCTGGGTGGCATTTGAAAATAATCGACAACGGTCCTTCTACCGGTCCTTTTTTTTTGGGTTAAGAGAAAAAAGATGCCACAGAAAATAACAAGTTACACTAGTTATTGCTTAGTTAGTTACACTAACTAAGCAATAATAGTAACATTGCCGTGGCAACCAATGTGTGCAACGACGTAATTGCGTACGTAGTGTTGCGTTGGTACTATTGGAAAAAGCTGCTTATCTGGAAAACCGATCTATACCGATTAGCGGCTGAAGGATCAGGGCTCTCTATTATACTATAATTAAAAAACCGTTTCGTGCTTAAAACATATCAATAAAAAGATTTATAACACAAAATTATTCAAAATAAATGAAAAGAAAGATGCTTTATATCTGTCACATGGACATTACAGCAAAATTCTTTCTTAGCGTATACCAGCGATGTTAGGAAACAGGGGTCAGAGCGCAGGGAAGCCATGATACAGCGCCCCTAGAGCACAGAGGGTTAAGCTGCCAAGAGTGGCACCATGGTGATATCGGGGCTTGAACCCGCAACCTTCTGATCAATAACCCAGAGCCTTAATTACTGAGCTACCACTTTCGCTATATTAAGATAAAATATCGCACTTGAACTAGGAGACCCAGACCTGCGTCAACATCACAATGCAAACCCTGTGTACATAGCCAGCTCCATGAAGATATACTTTACGCATGGGTTGGAGCGAAAGATCTCCTGCTGATTTCTCATGCTGACTGCACCCCCAGGTTTCCTCACCTCACCTACATCAGTATCTGACTTGTGGCTGAATGAATCTCCACAAATCTCCACAGAAAATCTAGATCATCTAGTCTTCTCAGCAGAGTGGAGGTTTTTATAACAGCAAATGTAGACAAAATGTGGAATGGGATGTTAGAAAGGACAAACCAAATCTTATGGTCAGGTGTCCACAAACGTTTGTCCGCACAGTGTATAATCCAGTCCTATTTGTTACTGAGTACAAATTGCTGCTGAGTACAAATAATGTTCATTCTTTAAACCTGTGTTTCTTAGATCTTCCGTATTTTCCTCGCTTCTGAAGTTAAACCTGAAGATCTGCCCTTTTTTGGAAGCATTTTAGACGTGGCTTATTAGTGCTGATTAACATCCCTCGCTCTATCTCTCGCAACGTCTCCTGTTCGTAGAAAGAGATGACTCAGGCTGGGGTTTTTTTTTTTTCTCAGAAGGGTATCCTCCGTGATTTGCACCAAAGGTGCACAACTGTCACCTTGCAGCTATTCAGGGCAAATGGTATGCTGTACAGAGATTTCTTTGTACTGTAATTTTGCTGGTTTTTAATATCCCTTATTGTAAACCTTTCCTAAAATACAGGAAAAATGTGTATTTTAAACTTAGAACTAAAAAAATGCAGCATTCCCGACATTCAGTGTAAAGCTGCAGCAGGCATGTTCAGCTAAAATACACTATAATAAAATTTTGCGTTCATTCAAACTCAAAAAAAACCCAAACCTATTTCAGCATGGTGATGCCCCTGTGCACAAACTGAGCTCCTTGAAAATCTGGTTTACATGCTTTGGAGGGGAAGATCTGCTGCTATAGAGCTCTGATCTCATCCCTACTGAACACCTTTGGGATGAATTGAAAAACTGACTGCACCCCAGACCGCCCTTGTGGTTGATAAACACAAATGTCCTTTCTGAAACCTTCTTTCTCCACAGTTTGTATGGGTACCATGTCCTTCACTATGCAATGAGTTATTGCAGTTGTTATTGTTATTGCAATTGTCTTAAAATTTTTTTGCTCGTCTTGTCATAAAGAGTACCGGCAGAGAATGAAGACTTTATTGTATGCTTTGTGGGAGCCGTGCTCGACTTCCCATGTATGCCGCCTCCGGGAATATCATTTGTAAACACCACTGCGTGTTCTTCGTCTCTTGTGTGAATGTATGATATATGCCGTACAGTAATTTATGTATACAGTACTTTACTGTATTACCATTGTTTTCATTTAATAATTAACAATTATATTTTTATTAATAAATTTCATTCGTTATCCACAAGAGACCGGGAAAATCAGCGAAACAAATTACTAATGTGGGAAATGCAATTCCACGGTAAACCAGGGGCGCGAGATTCGTAAAGGATTACTGTATTCGCGCAAATGCGTTGTTCAAGAGATTGCTGGTGTTTCCACCTTTGGCTACAACATAGCGACACAAATTGCATAGTATTATTTGTTGGTCAATGTGCGAGATTTTGATCCCAATCCAGTTCCATAAGACAGAGGAACCCCACCTCTTTTTAACCAATTCTTCCTCGTGCTCTTAAACATGACTTTTTGAGTGTTCGCTCGTCTTGTTCAATATTGCCGTGCCTATTGTTAAATCTCACAAGCTCACAAACTCGTGCAACTCAGGGTCAAAATCCTTGACACTGGGCAAATGAGGTACTAAGGTGCAAGTCCTAGAAACAAGAGTAACAAGACACTACGGTGCACCTTGGGGTAGAATTCCTTAAAACTGGGGTAAAAAGAGACTAAAATGCACCTCAAGGTAAAAAACATTGACACTGAGCAAATGAGGTACTAAGGTAAATAGAAACTGAGATAATGCAGTACTATGGTGCATCCTAAGGTACAAGTTCTTAAAATTGGGGTAAAATAGGCTATAATTGCACCTCAGGGTAACTGGGATAACAAGGTACTAAGGTGCACTTCGGGGTAACTGCAAACTGTATTACATTGCTAGTGTGTGTGTTTGAGTAGGGGGTTTGTGCTCTATTAAGTTGGACACAGTAGAGGACAAAAAGTTGAAAACGTTCAGCCTCTGATTCTGTAGCATAATTTTCAAGTTGTAAAAGTTGTAAAGATTGCCAAACTGAACAATACGATATAATGAATATGTAACGGTATCCACAGTATAGCAAAATCCTTAATATGGCACTTTCATACAGTTCTATACAGTATATCGCCCACCCCTGTTAGAGGTATACCATGCAAGCATGCAAACTCACCTCTCTCCTGCACAAAGTAGGCCAGGTAGAGATCCAGCTCCTTGACTGAGACGCTGATGTGGTGCGGCTGGACGCACAAGATGTGGTTGGAGCACTGCGGACCCTTCACCAGGCGCTCACCGTCCGTGCTTTCCAAAGGAATCCCCTTGAACAGGATCACCATGACCAGGTCAAGTCTCCACACCTTGTCGGCTTGCCTCAGGCAGTCGATCCTTCTCATCTTGCCCTTCTGGTCAGGGTTGGAGAGCACGCAGCAGGGTGCCTTCTTTCCTGTGATGGAAAGAACAAAGTCCTCGCGGCACTCGGGCCGGATGTCCTTGCGCAGCTTGGCAAGCAGGCGTGACGCCCACTTCTGCTTGACCTCAGGCTTTTCGCCCAGCAGCTCATCCTTGACGGCGCGCTCCTCGTCTTTGGTCATGCGCTTCTCATGCTTTTTGAAGTACTTGCGTTTGCGCGCCTGAAGGTTGAACCAGGTGTAGGCAAAGGCTCGGACATGCGGCAGGAGCGCCTCAATGAACGGATGGAACTCATCCTGTAGGGAAAAAGGAAGACAGGAAATGAGTTTAGGACTTAAAACTCAGATTCATTAAATAAGTCCATAAACTTTCAAACAAGAGGTACTGAGGAGCATCTCAGGGTACCAATCCATAAGATTGTGCAAACGAGGTAATAAAGTGCATCTAAAGATACACATACTTTAAGCTGGGGTAAAAAGGGTCTAAGGTGCACCTTAGGGTAATAATGAGGTACTAAGGTTCAAGACCTAGAGACCAGAGTAACAAGGTACTACAGTGCACTTCAGGGTACAAATCCCTAAAATTGCAGTAAAAAGGGTCTAAAGTGCACCTCAGGGTAAAAATCCTTGAGACTGGGGTAAAAGGAGTCTAAGGTGCACCTCAGGGGAAAAATCCTTAAAACTGAGGTAAAAAGAGACTAAAGTGCACCTCAAGGTGAAAATTCTTGAAACTGGGGTAACAAGTTACTACAGTGCAGCTCATGGTACAAATCTTTCAAACTGGATTAAATCGAGACTAAAGTGCATCTTAGGGTAAAAATCCTTGAGACAGGGTTAAAAAGATACTAAGGTGCACCTAAGGGTACAAATCTTTGAGACTGGGGTAGGGGGTACACCATGGGGAAGAGCAGTATCCTCAAGTTTAAAGTTTATGTAATAGACTTAAAAAAAAAAACTAATTGAATACAGTGATATTTAATTATAAAAGTTCTTCACTTCTTCACAGGTGAATGGCAATTAGAAAAGACTTGAACTAGCCTCCTTCCTCCCACCTTTCCCCATTGCTTGTGATTTATTTCAAACATATTTTTGTTCGTTTGCACGGCAAGTTCCTGAAATATTTCCCTCCATTTATATTCCGCCAAATCGGAGCAAAAAAAAACAAAAAAACGGTGTTTTCCAGTAAAAAAAAAAAAAAAAAACATTCCAGCCCGCAGCAGTTCATTGTCGTAGCATAACCACAGCCAGGCCTCATTTATCCAATTAGCTTTTGTTGACTATTTTCCGTCTTAGCGGTGAGTTTCGACAACAATACACATGTGTACGCCTTCGAGGCTGTTCGCCGACCGCAGGTCCTCCTCTGTTTAGAGCAGCAGCATTACGTTTGGCTTTGCTAATCGCTTCCATACTTTGTGCAGTTGCATCGCTTAATGCCAGCAACGATGCTAGCTGTGGCGGTGGTGGTGTGCCAGTAAAAAAAAACAACAACAAGAAAAAAAAGAAAGAAAGAAAGCGCTGACTAAACATGTATGTAGAGCCGTTAGAAAACAAGCATCATATGCATCTGAAACTGTTTGCGTGTGTATGAGTGTATGTGTGTATAAATGTGTGTGTGTGTGTACATACATAGTCATAGCGAGAGCCATGATGTCTTAAAAAAAAATTCCGTGTATTAGTAATCTGTTTGCATAGAAGTTGAAATTGAGGTCATAATCAGTCACGATGATCGATTATACGACACGGCGACCCGAGATCTTCAGTGTTACCCTCTGCATTCCGTCCGGGACGACGATGCCTACGGAGGAGCAGGAAAATAAAGTGCGTCTCATTTCCGAAGCAGCGTAAAAGATGTAGAGGACAAAATAGAAATAAGCACTGGAGGCGGTTCAGAGTGTATTAATACGAGTGCTATATAATAAATAACAGCAGTGATATATTATATTATTGGCAAAATGAATAAACTATCTATTTGATATATATTAAGTGTTTATATGAGTTGCTATATACTTCCTGGCAGCTCAAACTGATCCAGACGTTTGTCCTCTGACCTTTGTCTCATCAACAAGGGGAGCAAAAAACAGCTATCTACCGATTTTCTGTCTTAGCCGTATTCCATAGTGAGCAGCATCCGAACATGACGGGACACGACCTCAACTATTAATCATCAGAAACTGTAAAAAAAAAAAAACTCTTCTTTCAGTGTGCTGCATTTTCCCATCAAATAAAGACATCACTTTAATTCTCGATCCTTAAATTTTTATATTTCATGCCCTGCCTCTGTCCTGCTGGTGTCCCGGCTTAGATCTGCTCATGTCTCATCCTGCGTATGTTCTGCTTGGTCAACATCCTGCCTCTATCCTTCTAATGTCCCCTCTGTCCTGCCCATATCCTGCTTCTGACCTGCTTCTGTCCTGCATCTGTCTTGCTCATGTCCTACCTTTTAATACCCTTGCTCATGTTCTGCCTCTGTGTCCTGGCCCTGCCCCATCCGACTCGTGCCCTACCTCCGTCCTGATCATGTCCTGAATCTGTCCCACTCATACTCTGCCTCTGTCCCGCTCATACTCTGCCTCTGTCCTGCTTGTGTCCTGCCTCTGTCCCGCTCATGTCCTGCCTCTGTCCCGCTCATACTCTGCCTCTGTCCCGCTCATACTCTGCCTCTGTCCTGCTTGTGTCCTGCCTCTGTCCCGCTCATACTCCGCCTCTGTCCTGCTCGTGTCCTGCCTCTGTCCCGCTCATGCACTGCCTCTGTCCCGCTCATACTCCGCCTCTGTCCTGCTCGTGTCCTGCCTCTGTCCCGCTCATACACTGCCTCTGTCCTGCTCGTGTCCTGCCTCTGTCCCGCTTATACTCTGCCTCTGTCCTGTTTTTCTCACCTGTTTAATTCGATGAAAATCAGAACAGCAATTAAATGATGTGTAGTTGCAATATTTCTCATCAAAAACTTTTCAGCAAGTGACAAATCACACATCGACTAACAGATAATTGCCGCTTTCCTTCAATAAACATTCAAAGCACACAAACACTTTTCCCAAATTGATAATGAATGAAAATCTAATATCAGCACGTTCCAAGTCTGGATTTCAAACGCTACTGATGACAACGGCAACATTTTAAAACCAGAACAGACATGAGATTGAGAGAGAGAGAGAGAGAGAGAGAGAGAGAGAGAGAGAGAGAGAGAGAGAGAGAGCGAGAGCATGAAAAAGAAAAAAGAAAGAAGGAAAGAAAGAAAGAAAGAAAGAAAGAAAGAAAGAAAGAAAGAAAGAAAGAAAGAAAGAAAGAAAGAAAGAAAGAAAGAAAGAAAGAAAGAAAAGAGATAGACACAAAGGCAGAACAAGTGGAAGAGATACAGGCAGATAGAAGAGCAAAAGTGAGTCAGAGAGGAAATTTATATAAAAAGTTCAAACACAGGAAAGAAAAAGAATTAAAGAATTAAAGAATTAAAGAAAGAAAGAAAGAAAGAAACAAAGAAACAAAGAAAGAAAGAAAGAAAAGAAAGAAAGAAAGAAAGAGGGGGAACTGAGGCAGTGTAAAGTAAGAGACAGAGAGAGAGAAAAAGCAAAAGGCTAAAAAAAGAGACAGAATACAGTTAAATGAGTGTAACTAAATATGACTATTAAAAAGCACAGATCCGATGCAATCAGTTGTTCATCTCCCATAAGCACCAACACTAAACTATTCCAGTCGCACAAACTCTCTTCTTCTGAAAACACAACGCAACACTACACAACATCCCCATCCAGGGGGGAACTCGCTCTTAACTGGGTCCTGTACCAACAGCACCCAACCAAACCCAACCTGACTCTCCCAACCCCACAGTGAAGCAACATATAACACACCCAACACCACTGCCAACAACACAGATTCCCGCTATGCCGTCGATACACCTCATTCTCACACGTCATTCTAGAGGAAAACATGCGCATTCTGACATTTGCCAATAAACTCTGCAAGTTCTGAAGAAGCCTGTTTCGCCTCGTCCTCATGGCAGACAGAGCCAAAGGCTCTTGAAACCTCTTCAAGAAAAATCTTACTTGGAAGAGGTTTCTCAACCAGTGCTAAGAGAAGTGGTAGCTCAGTGGAAACATGTTGGACTTCTCCCAGGAAGGTCATGGGTTCAAATCCGAGCATCACCAAGCTGTCAATTGCTTAGTTTTATTATTGAGATAACTGTCAGTTTATTTGGCAAATGTCGGAAACACCAGTCCACACCAACCTCTACTACAGACATAAGAATTTAAGAAAAGTAATACAGAAAGAAATGCCCTGGATAAACCTGCTGGACATCAGTGGGGTCCCTGCACTCTATTTTGAGATCTGTGGCTCCACACCATCTATCAGAAAAGAAGACCACCAACAGGGTGACTTTTATTCGGGTAGTGCAAACATTAATGGTCTCTGGGGTGACTCAGTGACTCTGGGGTTTTCAGGTGCAGTAATGTTCCTGGGGTTTGAAACACATTAACGTCAGTACTAGTTTGAGAAACAGTGCATCATATGGAAATCTCCAACCAGCAGCACTGCTGTTTTTAAAAACCGACACTGACAAATGACGGACAATGAACATAATAGTGATGGATCATTCATGAGTCTTTAATGTGACTCAGAAGAACAAGTCGTCTCAAAGAGTGATTCGTTCATTGTCTGCTGGACATGCAGACAATCTTGTGTACAGGAAACAGAATTGAGTAGTTCATCTGGTCCGAGGCCTTAGTTCTTTTGTCACATGACTCCCAAAGATGCTATGCAGTTAATATGCAGTTATGCATATAAATTATTTGAATTACAGTCAATGTTGATGTATGCAGACGTGTTGGGGATCTGCTAATTGAAAATATAACATTTTATTATATTCTTTTATTAATAGAACGAAATGAACTAAAAGATTTAACCATTTTGATGAACAAGATTTAAAGAACCAAGTCACTAAAATGATCCGATCTTCCCATCACTAGAACATACACTATATTTTCAAAAGTTTGCAAACACCTAGTCATAAGTATGGTTTGTGATTATTGAGCATTCCACATTTAGTCCTAATTTGCTCTTAGAATTCCCTCCACTATTCTGGGAAAATTTAGGTGTGCTGATGTAGGTGAGGTCAGTGTTTCTATTCATCCCAAAGGTGTTCAGTAGGGTTGAGATCAGAGCTGAATAGCAATCCACTCAAGATCTGCATAGATATAGGCTTTGTGCACAGGGGCATTGTCATGTTGGAGCAGCTTTGGGTTTCCAAGTTCATGTGAATGCAAAAGTTTATTACACTGCATCCAAAGACGTCCTATACAATTGTTTGCCTCCAGCATTGCGGTAACAGTTTGAAAAACAACCCCATATATTGCAGGAAAGGTCAGGTGTCCGCAAACTTTTGGCAAAATAGTGTAATGTGCAAAGGAAAAAAGAAACATCTCCAATTAGGACAGAAAATAATTGACAGACAGGAATGTATTTCTCGCGTTACCCATTTTTAAAGATCGCGTAACCAATAAGTAAACAGACGCAAAAAACTAGCAACTCGTCGTACTGTACCAATAGCATAACCACTACTGCATACTCAGAGATATTTTCCAAAACAGAAAACCATCAAGATTTATTCAAGTGAGTCAGATTCATTTACAATGAACGAACCCTGGCAGGTCCTCACAATGAGACCAAAACTAAATGTAAAATATGAGGTCGTTTTTATGTCCCGCGATTTGGACTGTCTTACATGTAGTATGAGTTCAAAGCAATCAGTATATGGGTAAATAGATTGAGAGGCCCGGTCCTGGGCTTCACACGGTATTTTCCAGGATTGCAGTCTGTAATCAGGGCTGGAGGATTACATGTAGTATAAGAGTGATTCAGTTACTATATAAACTTTCCAAAGTTGGAGTGAAAAAAAATTTAAAGAGAAAAAGTAAGAGACCTTAAGGGGAGGTTTGATAAGGAGAGTTGGACTGCCAGAGAGACTGATGGAAAGCAGGGATCCGGTCTGAGACAATAGGCAAAAAAAAAGAAAATGTGAATGGATAAGATAAAGTCTGCGGCGATTGAAGCTCTGAGATCATCATGCAAAGCGCTGATCTCGGCTAGCATAACGCTAGCACTCAAGGAAAGAGTGTCTTCTTGGTCTTTATTGACCTGTTTGCCTTTTCCTTTTGACAGATTAAAAGCGATTGAAATCCCAAAACAGTTTGATAAACAAATTCTGTCAGAAGCCAACAAAAGCACTGAGGTTTTTAAGACAAAACTGCAACCCCGGGTTATTTTACCCTAAAAACAACTGTTGTAGTCGAGCATGCTCAGAGAAGCCCAGGGATGAGTTACAGTCTCAAAGTGCTTCATTTTGCCAGAGGGCCAGAGGGAAATCAAAGCTCCTAAAATGGAGCGCAGGTTTACAGACAGGCCCTAGTCCCAGCAGATGGCCAAGTGTGTACGTCCTCAACGTCTGAATAGAACTGCTCTCATTACACCAGCTTCAGCACAGGCAAGCCTATCTAACACTCCTCTAGTGAAAATAAACATTCATTAGGGTTTCCTCCACCTAGCAGCCTCAAATGATACAGCTGGGACCACTCGAAGTTCAGCCAAGGCACGAGATAAACCTTGGTGCTGAAGAGAGAAAATAGCCAAAAATGAAATAATTTGGACGAGTTTGACTCTAGAGTTACAGCACTATTAAACTGGAGTCTGCAAGATGGTGGAATAAGTACAGTACCGGGTCTACCAAATATCTGACTTCGTAAAGTGCTAGAATTAGAAATGGCTTGGAATTTGCCAAACCTTGGGTTTGCAGAGCTACTGGAGTTAGCCAAGTGCGCACTGTGCGAGTTTGGCCACGTTTTGTAGGCAAATTTTTAAATCCTAAAGAATTCCTATAATCCTGACCCAAAATCTGTATTTTTTTCATGAAATTCTGGCGGTGTCCAAAGATTTCACTCTTTCCTGCAGTGCGACTTTTCAAAAACCCAACTGGAGCGCCAAACCTGATGACGCGATCAGCACGACAACTACAAACCACCCCAGAGAAAAAAAAGGTCAAAACATCAGAAAAGCAAGAAGAGAAACGTATCTAGTTTATGGAGGGGAAAACGAGTGTTTGTATGAAGCTTTTATTATCATGGCGTGCAATTAACAAAATGAACCCTGCAGATTGTTTTTGTTTGCTGCTTGGAAATCTGGGTTTGGCAGGACACTGGAGGGAACTGGATACAACAAAGATAGAACATTTTGTGAGATGTTGGACTTCGATTATCCTGCAGTGTATATAGAAAGTTGTCCATTTACTACACAGAGAGTGTCAAGGGATTGCCTTTTAGAAGGACCTGAATTTACTTGTAGCACTTACACATGAACCTTGCACTACCATTGGATCAGTAGAAGAGATCTAGGAGAAGGAGAACGGTACGGAAATGACGGCCACTCGGAGGTGCTCAATTTAAAATAGCTTGTACTGGAGTTGGCAGAATATTGACTTTAGAAGTTCCCAAATTTATCACACTGGTGTAAGCAGTATAGAAGATCCTGAACTCGTTACCACACTGGAGTTGGCAGGATCCTGGATTTAGAAGGTCTTGAATTTATCATTACACTGGACTTGGCAAGAGTGCTGGATTTTTCAGAAGGTCCTACTTCTGTGATTTACAGTCACGCTGAAATGTAAGCAGTGTTCTACAGGCAGCGGAATTCTCCAAGTGCTGGAGCTAGAAAGGTAATTTTTTCAAATTGCAGGACCCCTCCCTTCCTTGCAGTACTCTGTCTTGTTCCATTATTCTTGGTTGTTTTCATAAGCGCCCCCTCCTTGTAATCCCCCCACTCCTACCCGGCCAACAGTCACCTCTGCTCCACTCTCGCTTCTGTACAACTTCCATCTGTGCAAACCCAAATTTTACAAGCATCTGAGGACAGCCGCACAAACCCCAGTCGTTTTTTTTCTCACTCTCCCTTTTTTCTCTTTCAATCAACCTTTCCACCACCCTTCATTCCTCAACTGCTTAAATCAGTTCTGTCCCTTGATTGCCCTTTCAGAAGATTTAGGAGATTCCGGAAGATCAGGTTGAGAAAGTGATTGTTTAAACTTGAGGTAAACCTGGTGAGAATATTTTTTTCCCCCAAAAAACCTTCTCTTGGTCCCCGGGCTCTCTCATTCCCTCTCTTTCTTTTTGTATTAGGCCTGGCCATACTCCAGAGGAACACTTTGCTTTCCCTATGGTCTTTTTGAGCCCAGACGGTAAAAGTGAGGTGTGCTGAGGATATACTGAGGTCATGAATGGGCTCAAAAGGGGGAAAATAACTCAAGGGGTTCCCTAAACCCTGAGGCTATACCTATAACAAATTTGCACACTGAGGGCTTGAACAATGTGCGGACTTCAACTGCTAGTCCTGGGATTCTCTGATAAAAAGGGGGAAAAGGTTTGGGACAAGATGTCATCAACATGTTGATGAGTTGCAGAGTTGAATGATTTGTGAGATTGAGTTTGTAAATCTTCCATCAATGTTAGGAAGCTGGGGTCAGCCATGATAAAGCCCCCCTGGAGCACAAAGGCTTAAGGGCCTTGCTCAAGGGGCTAAGAGTGGCAGCTTGGTGATACCAGGGCTTGAACTTCGGACCTGTAACCCAGAGCCTTAACCACTGAGCTACAATATTGCTACCATCTATTCTCCTAAAGACACACTAGTATCAAGAAACCAAAAGGTCATTTCTCCTCTAAGGATCAAGCTCCGCAGACATTTTCAAAAAGGAAATTATCAAAGAAAAGAGATACCATAGAATACAAAATAGTATTCCATGGTAAAAGCACCTCCTTATAGCCAATGCAAAACCTTCATATCCCTCAGACTGTGTTGCAAACTTTCAATGAAGAACAGTGATCAATTATGTTCCATAAAATGAGCTAGAATACAACCCACATAATGCCTTCCAAACCTTCACAACCCCTACACCTGTTTCTCTATCAATGTGAAGATCTCTGCGTATTACCTTAGCTGTGGAACAGCTAAAGAGACAAAGCATTTGAAGAAGGTTGCTTCTCAGAACTATGCATTCATTAAGGAATAAAATGCTCCAGGATGTGCTGATAGAAATAAATAATCAATTACTGGATGGTGTGATGAAGTGGAGTTACTGTTACCACAACAGTACTGTTATAAATTTTATTTTCCTTTGACTACACATTCTTGGAAAGTTGTAGCTCAGTGTTTAGGGCGCTGGTTTACTGATTGGAATGTCGGGTGGTTCAAGCCCCAGTATCACCAAGCTGCCACTCCTGGGCCCTTGAGCCAGTCATCTCTGCTCCAAGGGGATTATTGCTGATCCTGCCCTATGACCCAAGCTTCCTAATGAAGCTCTTTAGTGGACATTGTAAAAAGCACCTTTCCCAAAGTGTTCAAAGCTCTTTTAAACTACGCTTACTGACCAACTGTAGAATCTGTACATTTGTGCAATAATGACATGAAACAACTCGAATGCAAGTTAGTAACTGCTACTGTGGGGAGATGGTAGCTCAGTTGTTAAGGCATTGGACTTTAGAGCAGAAGGTCACAAGTTCAAATTTTAAGCACCACCAATCTGCCACTGTTGGGCCCTTGAGCAAGGCCCTAAACCCTGAACTGCTAAGTTGTAAGTCTCTCTGACGTCTGCAAAATTACGTAACTCCTATGCAATTGTTCCCTGACCTTCACTTATACTGGAGACTCCTTATAAAAGTTCTTGTTACTAGACATGTAAGAAATCTGTAGACCAAATATTTGTACTCTAAAGCAGTGGTGCCCAATCCCCAGGACTTTTGATGCATGTCAAGATGCCTCGGTCACATGTCTTACCTACATCCACTACCTTCTTAAAGGGGTTGCTCCGGCCGCTAACACATAATACATTACCGCTAAATTCAAACCCCCAAGCAAGCGAAAAAAAACCCACAGTGGATTCATGTTTATTATTAGATTAAGAAAACACCCGTTTTTATGGCGGTCGTATAATTTTATTTTGTTGTATTTATCCGCCACACCTTAAAAGCCGGTCCGTTAAAATATTGTCTGACATTAAACCGTGGCGCAAAAAAGGTTGGGGACCGCTGTTCTAAAGAGATTGATGATGAAGATAACAGGCCAGTTGATTTAGGTTATTAGCTGCTGTTTCCACCAGAAGGCTGGATGCCCCCACACACTCGAAGAACTGAAATCTGGGCCTATGATCTTGTTAGAGAACACACATAATAACTCATACACAGTAAGACATATTCATGGATTTACACACACCCAACGAAAGCCTGGACATGGCAGCTTGTTAGTTCATACACGCATAGCCACTTACACACTCATTATAGACACACACACACACCAGAAGGGAGCGGTAGACCGTCCCAGCCGCGGTGGCGCAGTAATCGAATCAGTTTGTTATTGGAGCGATAGAAATGTGTTTTTTATTCAGGCCCGTTGCCAGGATACCGTTTTTTATTATGGCTAACAGAGAAATGCAATTTCTTTTTTTCGTTCACATGGATCCCTTTCAGAACATAAACACTTGTGCGGTGTGTGAGTGTGTATGTGTTTGTGCGGAAATGTCTTGGGGGTTGACTAGTGGTTTTGTAGGGTAACTGAAGACTGTAGTCACCACACACACACACACACACACACACACACACAGTGTTGCTACGGAAACCAGTCAGTGGCCAGTACATGTCACACCCGGAGCTTTTCCCTGGCGGTCGTACCGATTGAAAAAAAGAATTCCCTTCAGAAACTCGTCAGGAAAATCTTACTTCAGCTCTGAAAAATTCGCCCGTTTTTTTTTCTTTTCCAAGCCACATCATTACCAATCAAATAGCTTTACAGACATTTTAAAAGTAGCAAGTTTTAACCATCCCGTCTAAGTACCACAAAAAAAGACTAGAACTTATCCAAAGCGACTTACAATTATGTCATTCATACAACTGAGCAGTTGAGGTTCAGGGACTTGCTCAAGTGCCAACAGCTTAGCAATGGTGTGATTTGAACTCATAACCTTCTAACCGGAAGTCCAAAATCTTAACCCCTGAGCTACACCTTCCCCCTGTTGCTAAAGTTGTATGGCTAATGTTGCTAGGATTTAACTAGTTTGTGCAAAAACCACTAGGTGAGTCGTTTCAGTATCTCACTCGGACTTGTTCTTGTGGTTCCTGACATATCAAATGCTCGGAAAAAGGGTACCAGCCTGTATCATGTAGCCTAGCCGGACCCTTTATCTTAGGTAAATGGAAATGTGAACATAGTGCACCTTCAAAGATTTAAGCAAATACATTTACTGTTTGGAGATCTGGCAGGAGGTGTGGCTTAAAGTCAAATGACTTGAATGAACATATACTAATTGGACAAAAGTATTGGGACACCTGACATTTCCAGCTATATATGAGGTTCTTTGACAAACTGTTACCTCAAGGTTCGGAGGCACACAACTGTATAGAATGTCTTTGGATGTGCTAGCATAAAATCTTCCCTCGATTAGAAGTAGGAGACCCAAACCTGTTCCAACATGACAACTCTGTGCACAAAGACAGCTCCATAAATATGTTAGAATGGAAGATCTCCAGCTATAAAGCTATAAACCCTATTGGGATTCATTTTTTTTTACGCAAACCAGGCCTCCTCATCTCACATACAGTACACCAGAACCTGACTTTACTAACTGGCTGAATCTCAATAAGCACAATCCAAAATCTAGTGGAACATCTTCCCAAAAGAGTTGAGGCTATTATAAAAGAAATGTGAAATGGGATGTTCAAAAAAGAACATAGCAATATTATGCTAAAGTGTCCACAATTGAATTTCAATTCAAATCAATAAAAGACATCAAATTCCAATCGTCAAAACTTCGAAAAACTGTGCTTAAGAAACTACACAGGTTCAAATCAAAATAAAACATTCGTAAAAATTTGAAATATTCTGAATTGTCCCGACAAATGGCAGTTTTTCCAGCGTGCTAACTCCGCCCACAATCAGACCCCGCCCACATCACTAGCCATGAAGAAGTCAGGAAGTTTAGCATAACTCCCACTGTCTGCACACGTACAGACACGCCTCCCAATTAGCACTAATTCGAGGTGGAGCTCATCACTTATCAACCGGATTCGATAGAGTTTTCCATTTAAGTCTTCAAACGAGCAAAAAGAGAAAAGTTCCACTGTCACCGCAGGAGGAAGTCGTGAGATAAGATAAGATATACCTTTATTCGTCCCACAGTGTGGAAATTTCTCGAAAAAAAAAAAAAATGAAGTAAGAGAAGATCACAAGATCTAGGAACATAGGATCAGAGGTGTGAGGGATTATGGGTATGTGATTCTTATCAATGTCCAAAAATATTGATCAAAAATATAGAAAAAACTATAATACTAATTTATATGATAGTTTTATTTAATAATTAAAGCATTTTTTTTATTATTATTATTACTAAAAAAAAAAATTCAACAAAGAGGTATGACATTTGTCTGTGTGTGTGTGTGTGTGTGTGTGTGTGTGTGTGTGTGTGTGTGTGTGTGTGTGAGCCGTACTATTTTCACGAAAATGAACGCAAGTCTTTCCGATTGCAATCTAATTGTGTCAAAGGTGACGTTCTGTTGACTTCCATCAGTGAGTCATACAACTCATACAATTCTCTCTCTCTCTTTCTCTCTCTCTCTCCTCTAGCCCCCCCCCTCCTCCCACCACCTCTGCATAAGCTGAGTCAGCCCTCGCCATTACAATAGAAAGAGAGAGAGAGAGAGAGAGAGAGAGAGAGAGAGAGAGAGAGAGAGAGAGAGAGAGAGAGGAGGGTGGGGGAAGGTATTAAGAAGGGAATACTGCAGTAGAAGGCTTTGCTCTCGTTTGCTTTGCTCATTTCCCCCACTTCCTGCCTCGTTTTTTTTTTTCTTTCTTCCCCCTGACCATATGAAAATCACAGGATATGAATTCCTGCATCTCAGGGCTGCGTGTATTTTGGCTTTGGTGCTCACTTTTGCAACTGCGACTTAACGGGCTCAGGTTTGGCATTGATTTGAACATTACGAATGAGTCACTGATGCATAGAAATAACAGCTTTGGGAAAAAATGCAAGTAACCCTGGTTCTGGACCTTAAAAAAAAAGTTCACACATAGCAGCTTTAAACTACGACGGCGTTTTAGTGGCACCTTAAAAAAATCTTACTGTAGATTATGAGATTAAAGTCGTAGCACTACAAGAAGTTTGAAGGGAATCGATGGTTACATCTGCGTGCTATTCGAGGAGATCTTCTTCTCAAGAGACGGCGAGGATGATCAAAGAAATCAACCCTGAAGGAGTTCAACACCGACGCATAGTGCGGCGACTTTATTCTCGTAATCTTTTTATTTGATTGTATTTTTTAAGAAGGCACCAAAACACCAACCTATTAAACTGTTGCTTCTTTAAAAAAAATAATTTAATTGGTTACTGAGAAAACAAATCGTAAACTCGCGAAAACCAACTCCAAATTGACCAAACATATTAACAGGCACCTTCTGACCAAATTCAGCAGGGCAGAAAGAGTCTCATTTATATTCACGGCATCTGGCAGACGCTGTTATCCAGAGTGACTCAGGTTTAAAGGCCTTGCTCGAGGGCCCAGCATTGGTGGTGCTGGGATTTGAACTTGTGACCCTCCTATCCAGAGTCCAAAGCCTTAACCAGTGAGAAACTACAAGCCGCAATGGGTGGAAACTGAAATGAAATGGATATACGCTCTGGAAATATACTATATGGAGAAATGTATTGGGACACCTGACTTTTCCAGCCATATGTGGTTTTTCCGTAAATTGTCCTATTCCAAATGTAGTCCACATTTGCTGTTATAATGACCTCCACTCTTCTGGGAAGATGTTCCACTAGATGTTAGAGTGTGCTTGTGAAGATTGGAGATTGTGGAGGCCTGGGTCTGCATTGTCATGCTGGAACAGGTTTGGGTCTTCAAGTTGAAGTGAATCTATAGCTTTATAGTAACGGTTTGGAGAAGAGCCTCATATACAGTAGCTGCCCCAACATTAATACATATATTTGTATACATTCGCAAATGTTTGGTTTTTCAATCGATTCTCAGGTCGTTTCTAATCTCCCCATTGGACACGTGAGCTGGTGGACCGGCCCGAGGCGACGCTGGCAGCGAACGCCGCGACTCCGGAAATCATTCTTCATCAACGTCGAACTGAATAATGATGCGCTGTCAGCCGACGACCGCTACTAATTATGACGAGGGCTGCGTTCCCATGCCAGCTGAATGCACCTGTCCCATTAGCATATGAAATAACGCTATTAACCAAAAAACAGCAACACAGAGAAGGTTTGTTTACTGAAGATTAGAAACGAGGACGGCTCGGCATAATTAAATCGCTCTCCGCGTGGAGGACAATTAGCGCTGCACACCGCCTTGTCTTCGAGTGGCTCAGAGACAATCGTAAGACGTCTGGTGGGAAACTGGTAACGTGGGAAACGTAGCGCTGGCACAAGAATGCTTCGAATTGACCTTAAGTCTGACCTTGAGTTAAATTATTGAGGAAATTATAGTTGCATTAACTAATGGGAAGAAAAATCGTGCCAATTTTACAGAAATTAATCTGAGCTTTAAAATGGGGAGGAAATTGCATTTATTTTTTACATTTACAGCATTTACTTACAATTATACCATTTACACAACTGACCAGGTTACGGTTAAGGGCCTTGCACAAGGGCCCAGCCGTGGCAGTAATGGTGCTGGGATTTGAGCTCACAACCTTCTGACGAGAAGTATCTGACAATATCACTGAGCTATCACTTTCCAATTTCGGGCAGGAAGAGATAAAATTATAAGGTGCAAGACTACAAGGTGGATTTGCATTTATTTGTTGTTTGATTCTAAAGATACTTTTATTTAATGATTGTTTTTAATTGAATATTTTCTATTTTTCGAAATTGTTTTATAGATTTTAGAGTGATTATTTCAATGTATTTTATTTAATATAGAATAGGATAATAGAATAAATAAAATGCTTTTAAATAAAGTACTGTATGTTTCATCAAAAATGAAATATAGAATACAAAAAAATATTTAAAGAAATCTTAAGAATTGAGCAAAAAATCTATTCAAATCCAAAATTCATTTCAAGTTAATATCCTAGGAAAAAAAAAAAAAAATTATTTATATAAATTATTACTTTTTTCAACTGTAGATATTAATTTATTAAATTGTTTTAATTAAAATGTATTCAATTTTTAAATTTCTAAATTTTGAAGCTATGAAGTAATCATTTATTTTTTTTTAATCCAAATTCTTTGTTAATCGCTGAGCAGATTTTTCTGTGACTTTATCGCAGAACCTCACCCGGATAACAACAACAAAAACAAATCCTGGAATTTCAACGTTTTTGAAGTGAACCAGGAAGCAGGAAGTCAGCATTTGGGAACCACTTCCTACTCAATGCGCTTTAATGATATGAGAAGACGTATCGTCTTCACCTCTGTCAGGTGCAGACTGCATTGCCCTGACACCATGCCCTGACACCATGAGTGTCACCTCAACCTGTTCATCAGCCTCCACCCCCCATCACACATACACACCAGTGCAGCAGTTTGTGGTGTGGGAAACGGATCCCAGATCAGCTGGGTTCTCCCTGCTGTTCTCCCTGAACAATGGCGCAGCTCTCGTCCAGTCGCACTGCGCCACCTCAGACCTGCACACTGAGGCTCTTGTCTCCAATCAATACCACTCCCAGTGAGCCTGAGCTTCGCATGCCTTTCTATATTCCGCCGGACTATTACACGGTGTCGGGTTACAGCTTTCTAATGTGCTGCGCTCTGTTTTTAACGCCCCTGACATGACACTTGAGCGTCTGAGTCGACTCACAGCTACTCGCTGCTTTCTAACCTGATGTGCAGCTCTTCTGCTGTCTAATCCAAATCAATCTGAGCTTTTAAAATGAGGAGGAAAGTGGAGTTTATTTTTACATTTATGGAATTTGGCAGACGCCCTTCTCCAGAGCAAATTTACACTTATCTCATTCATACAACAGCGATATGGTTAAGGGCCTTACTCAGGGGCCCAGGATTGGCAGCTTGGAGATTTAAACTCATCACCTTCAAGGCCAGTGCATTTACCACTAACTTACCACCTTCTACCATCTTCAAATGATGAATTATTTATATATATTATGGTACAATAATATATCATTTAAGTATAACATACATACTTAATATTATATAATATATACTAATACGCAATAATATTATATAATATAGTATTATAATATTGTCATATTATATTATAATAAATATCATTTAATTATTCATTATTATGATGATCGTTATTAATAGTAACGATCATTATTATAACAATAAAATCATACAAATGACTATTACAATACAATTTATTCATTTAATAAAAACAATTAAATAAATAAGTAAAATCATATATAATCTGTCCATAATATTATTTAATAATACTTTATTACTGTATTTATGTACAGTAAACATTTCCTTCATGACATACATATATTCAAATATTCGAAATATTTGAATAATATTCATATTATTCGACAAATATTAGATTTTTTTTTTAACCCTATTACTTATTAGAATAAAATGCTATGCTACTTTGAAACGTAAAGAGTGTTACATGGGAAGCGTAACCCCATGGTTCTGCTGTGTGTGTGGGTTCTCTCACTGTACACACTTCCATTCACACTCTATTCTTGAGAAAGTGGTAATTTTGTACTTTTACTCAAGTGAAAATGCAAATAGTGGAGTTTTACATGCCCCTAAATCCTATTTAAGCACATGATTGGTACTTTTTACGTCAGTACTAGATTGTTGACGTTCCCTGTGAGAACTCGGCGGGTGTGCGATGATGCCACGGGCCAGAATTGCCCAAACTTCTTTCCTATTAAGGGCTGGATAAAGAATCGTGGGTTGAAAGTAAATGTTCCGTGGAAGTAAATGTTCTCGCCGGAATACTTTGAGAAAGCTGAAGACCAAATTGTTTCGTAATGATGACAATTACTGTATTGTTTAAAAAAAAAAAAAAAAAAAACAGACAACTTCCTCGTTGTGTTATGTGTAACTCCTACGATCTCTCTGTTATTCGCTGCTGGTTGAATAAATAAATAAATCAAGCCAAATGCATTCATGTTCTTCCAATTTAATTTCAATTGACATTTTTTAGAGCCTAAAAACAAAACAAAAACCTGTTATGGTTCACGTTCAATCCAAAAAAAAATCTGCATCGATGCCATTTTTCTCATATATTTCATGCCCCACGGGCCCCTGTCTGAACATCCTTGGTATAGACAGACATTGTTAGAGCCCTTACAATGGCATTCGATATTCGATCTCCAACATAAATAATCAGGATTCACGTCAGCACTTGAAATAGGAAATCCAGAGTTAAAGCATTGCAGGCATTTGGTGCGAACGCTGGAGTCGAAGTCCTGAAATGCAATGCAGCTACACAACATCGAGTCAATGCCAATGTTAGTATGGCCGCCGCATCGCTCTCCTTGAGCTAGAGATAAATCTTACCGCGGGGAGACCAGGAGGCATTGTGGGAAATCTACGGCAAACAAATGTTCACCGGATTGAAGACCAAGAGACCGAAATCTCAATGAAGGAAGTTCATTCTTAAAAATTCAACTCAAGTTAAATAATGGCCCATTGTCGAAGATCACAGGCTGAAGATTAGGGTGGATTTTTCCGCTAAAACCAATATACCAGAGAAACGATCACAGCTAAGTGATACTCAGGAACATGATACAGGATCAGTCAGGCCATGGTAAGCAGGAAATAAGTTTCAACTACAAAAGCGTAAATTGAGAATATGAATCAGACCATGATTAACACTATATGGTGCATCCGTAATGGTATCAGTACTGGTATCGGGTATCAGTTCCATACCACATTCACTAGTCATTTTTGTAAACAAATGAATTTAATTCACGCTCAAACGAAGTTTACTTAATTTAGACAAAAGTATTGGGACACCTGACTTTTTCAGTCATAGATGTCTGTTACCACCAAGCTGTATTGTATAGAAGGTCTGAATAGTGTAACATAAGATTTTCCCTTCACTTGAACTAGAAGATCCACAGCAATTAGCAAGCGATTGCAACTAGCTATAAACTCAAATGAACTCACCGACCTCTCTGTTTACACTTTCTCTCTCTTGAAGTTTATTGAACCATAAAAAAAACCATAGCTTGTCAGATTACCGAGGAACGGCATTTTGTAAACTCATCTCTCCCAAACACCGGAGGCATGAACGTGAAAATGCCACCATATCAACAGTAATTCTAATCTGTTTACGTGACGTGTCTGCCCTAACAGTACACGATGCGGACACTAATAACCCCCGGAGGTGAAGCGGAGAGCATTCAATTGGTGTAAGATCTCACACCTTGTACCATGGTCACTTTCCAGCATTGACAAGTTCAAGCTCAAGTTCACTGATGATTCAACCTGATGTGTATCCGTAAATAACGATACCAGAAATTCCCACTTTATCCAGCCTGAGTTCCGCTCTCAATGCTAATACTAATCCCTGCAGCGTCCCAGTATCAGAGCTTTTCCATGAAGGCTTACATGCTTTCAACGACACCCACAGTGCAGATATGCTAAAGCCGGGATACTGCGACTGGGAAACTCGCTGGTTTTTTTTTATATAATTTCTCTGCAAAATGCACCTCTATACCCAATGCACTGAGCTTCCCCTCTATCTCAATCATGTGTATTAGGGATGTGCACCTTCATAACTAAAGGCCGATGCGATTCGAAACTCGATGCATAGCCAACGATACGATACGTTAAAGATACATATAAAGCAGCTACTGATGCATTGCGATTCTTTGGATCAGACAGACAGCGAATCATCAATTTACTAAAGCGAAATCTGACTTCTAACGCATGGCCCTTTCACCAACAGGCTGGTAAAGAAAAAACATTAAATAAAACAGATGTTCTTTTCCTGTTCTGTCTAAAAGAAGGTGCAGCTCTACCTCTGCCATGTAAATCTCTATTCTATGTGGCTCGTAGTGTCGTGATACGTCATATTCACGTAGCAGCAGTGGTGCTGAGTGAACCCGCTTGAGAGACAGTTTAGCAAAAAGAAATCCTCTAATAATTATATGTAAATAAATCCTTTTTTACTGATGCAAATGTTTAAAACAATGCTTTTTTTAATTGATGCATAACATTGTTAACTTTTGCAAATCGCTAAATCTTAGTGTGTATATAGATGCTTCTGGTTAATTGCTAACTGCATTTCATTGACCCTGTACTCTGCACAATAAATTTCAGTCTAATCTAATCTAATCCAATCTAATCTAATTAAATGTGTCACATAAAGATGTATTCATTAACACTTGCCCCTTGCTTCCATAATAAGTAAATGTGGACTAAAGAGTTTTTTTTTTATGTTTCTTTTTTTTAGTATTTTTAATTCTTGGATCCACAGACCTTCACATCTGATATGAAAAGGTCCCGGAGTACCCCTTTAACAGTTTGTGTATATATTTTATGGCACAAGCTGTTATTATTTAAATGCTTCTGTCAACACAGTGTCACACAACCCGAGCTGTAAATTGCACCGCTCCCTGATTGAGACTTTTAACAGAAATTCTAATGCTAGATGGAGGTTTAAGTGCTTTTGAAAAAAAAAGTACACTCTTTCACACACTGCGCTCTTTGTTTTTCTTGCCAAAAAAAAAAAGTCACGTGCGACGTTCGGCGCATAAACACGAACGGGAAACTCAGCCTGAGGTTCTGCGTCTGTAGCCAAGCGTTAAGTGCCAAACAACAGGGTAAGAGAGAAGGTAATCCTGCGGCGTTCACGAACACATCAATAATGAACGCTCTGAAGCCAAGTGTGTCCCTTTACATTGTCTCAGGAGCTATTTAAAACCTGAAAACAAGAGACTTGGAATATACATATATATATATATATGAATTTCCGGTTCGGTACGTATCTCGGTTTTTAAGTCGATGTACGGTTCAATTTCGGTACAGTTGAAAAAACGCAAAACACAAAATTGCTTGTCGTTTTTTTTTAAATAACGCAGTATATTATTATTAGCATTAGAGAACATCAACAGTTTACATTTTTAAAACAATTTTAAATAAAATGCCTGCTTGGTTAAATAATACATCAAATAATATTTATTATAAAAAAATGAAATAATAAATCTAATTAATGCAATACACTTTTTTATTATATTGATTCAATTGAGTAATCGGTTAAATTGCCACAAATGAAATCGATAAAGTAAAATTAAATAAATGGACAAATCAAATAGTTTACATTTCTTAGACCCTATTTGGGAAATACAGATTTGTATGTAAGTGTCTGTGTGAGTTTTACATTTAATATTTACAAATGTCTTCATTCCTTCCATCCTTCATTTATTCATTCCCTCGATATGTGGAATTTTATATCATTTTAAGAGAAATTATAGAAGCTGGACATAAAATGCTAAAGAATCCATAGCGGTAGCATTAGCTGCTAACCAGGAAGTAGCTAGTAGCTAACGCTGGCAATATGGATCCTTTAGAATATTTTCATGCAAGTGCAAAACAAATTTTTTTTTCCGGTACGGAGTGAGTAGCCACAGTGATACTGCTCTAACTCTTGTTTCTTTCTATAGCTTCTGCGTTGTTGTGTATGTTTGAAAGATTCATAATAATAATTAAAAGAATGCACTCTGAGTGCGAGGTGGGGACTAAACTCCGGGACTTAATACGTTCCTAAGGGGAACCGCAATTTCAATTCAGATGTTCCGCAAAAATTCTGATAATTAATTCAGATGTTTACGAAAGCTCTGAACTAAATACGTACGAATACATATACTGTTACACCACTAATTATATATATATATATATATATATATATATATATATATATATATATATATATATATATATATATATATATATATACTTCATACCTACCTCAGTACCTGGCTTTTTTAGATATGAATATACAGTGAGGAAAATAAGTATTCGAACACCCTGCAAGTTCTCCCACTTAGAAATCATGGAGGGGTCTAAAATTGTCATCGTAGGTGCATGTCCACTGTGAGAGACATAATCTAAAAAAAAAAATCTAGAAATCACAATATATGATTTTTAAACTATTTATTTGTATGATACAGCTGCAAATAAGTATTTGAACATCTGTCTATCAGCTAGAATTCTGACCCTCAAAGACCTGTTAGTCTGCCTTTAAAATGTCCACCTCCACTACATTTATTATCCTAAATTAGATGCACCTGTTTGAGGTCGTTAGCTGCATAAAGACACCTGTCCACCCCATACAATCAGTAAGAATCCAACTACTAACATGGCCAAGACCAAAGAGCTGTCCAAAGACACTAGAGACAAAATTGTACATCTAGACAAGGCTGGAAAGGGCTACGGGGAAATTGCCAAGCAGCTTGGTAAAAAAAGGTCCACTGTTGGAGCAATCATTAGAAAATGGAAGAAGCTAAACATGACTGTCAATCTCCCTCGGACTGGGGCTCCATGCAAGATCTCACCTCGTGGGGTCTCAATGATCCTAAGGAAGGTGAGAAATCAGCCCAGAACTACACAGGAGGAGCTGGTCAATGACCTGAAAAGAGCTGGGACCACCATTTCCAAGGTTACTGTTGGTAATACACTAAGACGTCATGGTTTGAAATCATGCATGGCACGGAAGGTTCCCCTGATTAAACCAGCACATGTCCAGGCACGTCTTAAGTTTTTATTTAGCGATTTGTTTGATGAAGTCATGCTATAAAAATACATACAGTACATGTTTATCTGTCAGGAATCCACCTGCCACGCCCCCTTCGGCCCCCTTCAGCGTGTCAGGTGCTTTCTCGGCCGCTTTCTCTGAAGCTCCCGGCTTCAATCGCGCACATATGGTGCTCGTTTAGCATCATCACCAGCTCCTATTTAAACTTCCACACTCTCACTGTCCGTTATTGTTGGTATATGTTGGTTCACGGCGGCCGTTGTTATCGTGCATGCGTATCCCGGTACGTGCCTTCCCACCGGCACTCTCTCAACGGCTGCGCTTTTCTTCCCAGGATTCTCCCCGATCCTGCCGGTGTTCATTCTATGGTTTTGCTGCTCATCCCACGTTCCGCGCTGCGCTCCTACCAAGCGCCGCGCCGCTTCTACCAAGAGCGGCTTTCGCCTCCCGTTCATCGCATAACATTTAACAACAAAAGGCATATGTGCACTAACTAACAGCAGAGATTCACCAGTATACAATACAACACCTGTAGCATCTGTAAGTCTTGATTTTTCCGCCACTTTCGCGAGTTCTTCTGCGCCTGCACCGAGATAACCGACGTTAAATGGCAAATTTTTTCCCCCCTTGTGCTCGAGATATTAGGGTTCGGCAACATAAAAAAACATAATAAAAAAACGACATAACCAATAAAAAATGCTTAGAAAAAGCGAGAATTTGGCGGTTCCACTTCAAAAACGTCGACTTAATAGGGTTGTCGAGGTAACCGAGGGCGAGATAAGCGGGTTCCACTGTATATTTAAAGCCAGCTAAACTCAGAGCCATAGCTTTATGCTGAGCCTATATGGAAGTCATTTTTTTCATTCAAAGATTTTCCACTACAGTTGAAATATCTCCAGAAGGACGTCTGGGTTTCTGCCCTCAGCGACGCTGTGCATAAACGTAAATCATGAGCAGAGATATTTTTTCATTTTCTGCTGAAGAAACTCCCAGTAACACAAAGCAGGTGATCGGACCCGAACTCACAATGAGCAGGGGTAATTAAATGGGGGTGGAAAATGTGTATGTGCACAATGTGTGTGTGTGTGTGTGTGTGTGAGAGGTCAGACCCGGGTGGGCCTACGGGATGCTTGAAGGGGCAACCTGCTCCTTTGACTTCATCTTCCCTTTTTACTTAATTACATCAGGTTTCTAAGTGAATTTGACTCGAGCTCCAGGCCCAAGGACAGCACAGCTGTAACTCTGTAAAAATGAACTAGGTCTCTCTCTCTTTCCCTTTCTCTCTCTCTCTCTCTCTCTCTCTCTCTCTCATTACACCAATGGACACAGATCAGAAGAGACCAAATTAAATTAAATCTACTTTCAAACAGGATGAATAATTGATCAGTTGAAAAGCAGAAGGACACAGAGATGTTTAATTATTTAAAGATCAGTACTGGATTTTGGGACTTGGTGACTCCTGTTTGCCCCACTTAAGCACTTAAAAAAAAGAAAAGGCCTCGTTAGGAGGTCACGCTTGCGATGCATCCATTGTGTTACATCACTGATCCCCCAAAACATAATCCAATGGTTTGTCTCTCAATGCTGGGTACTTAGTTTCTAGAAGCAGATGCATGAGTTTGTAAGTTTAAATCCCAGACTCTTGGGCACCTGAGAATGGCCCTTAACCCTATAGCTGCTCAGTTGTTGAATGAGATAAATGTAAGTCACTCTGAATAAGGACATCTGCCCAATGCCATAGATGTAAATGTGCTTGTCATGACCCTGTGGTTGTGGTCCTCTGTTCTATTTCATTTTTATTCTTTAATTTTTTGTCACTTTTTTCTTTATTCTTCAAGCCTGACACCAGCATCCAGCACACTTCAACTGCCAAGTGTGATGAGTAAATCTGTGTCGTCCTGAATAATTCATACCAGCTAAACGCTTGCGTTGACAATTCTGTAGCGCTCCAGACCGGAGCACCAGCACGCAGCAAAGCGTCATGCCGAACGATTCCTCTGATCAATCCTACTCCATGACGACCTGCAACGTTTTTTCTCTACTAATATCTTTCTCTTCAACTAAAGTCTTACAGAGAGCGAGGCCAGGTTATGCTCTCCAAGACTCCTCCCCATGAATAGCTGTGGTCACAGGGGGATTTGAACTTGTCAACTTCTGATGAAGGGTTAAACACTTAAAGAGACTTGGCGTTCAAGTGTTCCGACGCAAACCTGACATATCTCTCATCTCTCCTCAGCTACAGGCAATTACACGACGTGCTAGCACGCTAATCTTCATAATCTGTTCTCTGCCACAACAAGGCATCCGCTAAGAGTTTGCCAACAAAGCTGCTTTAGTCTCAAGTCTTGGGGAAGCTCCTGAGAGACTGAGGGAGGGAGGGAGAGAGAGAGAGAGAGAGAGGGAGAGAGAAAGAAAGAAAGAAAGAAAGAAAGAAAGAAAGAAAGAAAGAAAGAAAGAAAGAAAGAAAGAAAGAAAGAAAAAAGAAAGAAAGAAAGAAAGAAAGAAAGGATGGCAATGGCCTTTGTAGGCGTGGTCCTCTCAGACTTGGTGTTGGTGGTCTCTCAACCAACTGTACTGCTGTCTGATCAAAACAGGCAACTATCCTATTTCCTTTCATCCGAATGGCCTCTGTTAGCCCGAGGCTCCCTCTGTGTCCTCCTCTGACTCTTCACCGCCTCCTCTGAGACTTTGAATCTTGTTTCTTTTTTCCGTATCCCGCTTTGCTCGCGGATTTTCATCCATTGATGAGCACAGCCGTTTCCAATTGATCGACATTCCTCCACTGGCACACATTAATGCCGCTAATCTCAAAAGCAAACGCATACACGCCTCCAAGCCTAGATCTGGGAACTCGTTTTACCTAAGAGCCCCCTCAAGATAAAACTATAGTGGATAACACATCTCAGTACTAGCAAAGGTTCTGGGACAGCTGAAGGTTTCTCAAGAGTGTCTCGTACGCTCTCAGAGGCGCTAACTTTTAAAAGTAAAAAAAAAAAAAAACGATTCGCCACAAAACCACATCAGTGAACAAGACCAGAACAAGTCTCGGGTTGCGTCGTCATAGTGTGAATTTATTTGAACAGTAGCAAACACTTTGCTAATCCTGGCTAGTTAACTGCTAGTACACTAGCTTACAGTACAGTACAGTATAGAAATCCTAGGCACATTATACCATATTGAAACAAAATCAAATTAAATAAAAGGAAAGAAAATTTAACTTAGCTATTGTTGCTATGTTTGCTAGCCTGGCTAGTTAACTGCTAGTACACTAGCTCATGTTTGTTACAGCTATACACAAATAATATCTCATTCTCTAAAAAAAAGAACAATTTTGCATTCCACTAGCGAAAAAAAGCTCAGTTGGCTCAGTTAGCATGTGCTATGTTAGCATAACATTTCTCCCTGAGATATATTATCTGGCAGGCTAACTATTCCTAATGGTTCTAAACCAATGGTGGCTAAAGTTTTCCTGGATGTCTGTGGTCTTTTTATTACAAAAATAGGTTAGTGCTGAGGTAAAAAAAATATCTGTGTTTTATATTGCATCAGAATTAGCATGAAAAAGGAGTTTAAAGTTAAAAGAAGAGAAGAGAAGAGAAGAGAAGAGAGAGAAGAGAAGAGAAGTAACAAATAAATAAAGAAATAATATGAGAGGAAAAGAGAGAAGATGAGATGAGATGAGATGAGATGAGATGAGATGAGATAAGAGGAGACGATAAAAATAGAGAAAAGGATAGAAAAGAAGGAAAAAGTAGAAGAGAAGAGAAGAGAAGAGAAGAGAAGAGAAGAGAAGAGAAGAGAAGAGAAGAGTTTTCCTGTAGCAGTCAGATAAGGTCACAGCTCAGCATTGACGTCCTCCTCCATTTGCAACACTGCACTGCTGAGCTACGACGCTAATTCTTACAGATCTCTGTCTGGGCCTGTAATGTGCTTGCTCTCTCTCTCTCTCTCTCTCTCTCTCTCTCTCTCTCTCTCTCTCTCTCTCACATACACCCCTCTCTTTTGCCCTGCATGCTCTCCATGCCTTTCAGCTGCTGACGTCTGTTGATTTGTGCCAACATGTGCGCTTGTCTTCTGCAGGATCGAAGGAAAACATACCTCCACACACACACACACACACACACACACACACACACACACACACACACACACACACTCTAAGATGAGAACAACGGGATGCACTCAAAGCCTGGCCATAAAGCCAAAGCCGATATGAATAGACACACTGTGTTCCGTCCCAAAGCTTTCCCGCATTTTATAGGAAGACACGGCAGCAACGTATGTGCACGTTCGACACGGTAGGGTCAACCGGAGGAAAACAGAGGGATGAGAAGAAGAAGAAGAAGAGCCACTGGGTCTGCTTGCCAGATCAGTACCCTGTCAATTAAACACTCACTCCAGCATATAGAATAAACATATATAAACAGAATTTATTACAAGATAAAATATATATATATATATATTTTTTTTTTATTTAGAAAACAGCGACATGAGCAGATCATGAATTCAGCTGAAGTAGTGCTGAAAGATAGATAGCTACAAGATTGGTAGATTCTTTAATAGAAGGATGGATAGATAGATAAAGGCTCCATCATATAATCGGCGATATTTTACACTACTGGTACACACCTGTCAGTAAAGCGTGCACCTCTCAGCTCTCACGCTGTTCACGTGTGTTTAAGTGAACCGACTGGAGATTTATGCTCTTATAGAAGTCAAAACCCAAGCTCCTGTCCTTCAGCACGCAGCAGATCAATCACACCACATTCTCCAGCAACTCCACCGTAACATATTTCTTTGTTTTGGAGGCGGATTTGAACTCGCGTCTGGGCTCAGCGCCACAGTGTGGGTTATATAATCCAGAAAGAGAAAAGAGCGAGAGAGAAAGACAGAGGGGAAAAAATAACTACGTATTTGTTTAATATGAAAATTGATGGCGCTATTCAGGAAGTCGTCAGTTTTAATAATAATAGTAAAATTTTATTGACGATGTATACGAAATTTCGAACTATTATTATTAGAAATTATGTAAAATGCTTAAAGGACTCAAGGTAGAATGAAAATCTGAATGTGCTTCAGGGTGAAATTAAATAATACGGATGTAAATTTGACTAATGTAGCACAGAGATTCATCGAATCGCATGCGTTAATGCTAACGACATAGCTTTTTCAAACCGGAGACTAGCTACTAGGCTAGAAACCTTCTCTCAATAAAAAAGCTTTCTCAAGATTTTTCATGTATTTATGCTTTCTGATCTTATTAGCGAATGGACAAGATGTTAATTTATAGTTCTTTTAAATATGGAATTGTGAATCAACACTTCTGTTCAAAACAACCTTTTAAAACTGCCTGAAGGAATTGTATTCGATAATCACTGCATTAGCGCCATTAGCGCCCATCATATTAATGTTTAGACTTAACCCACTAATACACAAGTGAGAATAGACAAATATCAGTTCTCTAGTCCAAACTCTAGCATGTTTTTTTTAGCAAATTTAATAAATCATGTGAGTGATGCCTGGTATATATTTTACGAATCCTCGAAATGAAAGTTGGTCAACCTGAAACAATTATGGCCATTTCTATAGTCGTGGCTCCGGTGGTAATATGTTGTACTGTGGGTGAGGTTTAGGCCTTGCGACCAAACACCAAAACCGACTGACCAACACAAATACAACATAACCTGCATAGCCTACAATTCTTTGAGTGTCATTGTCATGTAGGTTGCCATGTTTTAACCTGAAACCATGTCTCAAAAACTATAAAAAGATCTGAAATTATTCAAAAAAAATTTTCTAAAAAACAGATATCCACTGTCTGCATTTGAACCTTGTTTATGGAGTATAATAGAGTTTTTGCTATAAAATTACAACGAACATTACCTTTCCTGTCTGATACTTTATCTACCGAGCAAGGGGCAGCGTGAATAGTGCCCCAGTGGGCCTCTAATAGTTTTAGTAACAACCCATTGGTAGCTAATTGGAGCAGTGTCTTTGAGTCACAAAATTTGAGTGGAATTCAAAATCTGTAGATAGGTTTATGAATGAAATTCAACTTTTTATTAAGGAGCTCTGCCGTACCTGACCCCGTGCAACTGCAGGAATGTTTAGCACTACCTTCCTGTCTGCTCCATTAGAGACACAGCGATGACAGCTAGCCTGAGCGTGACGCAGCTTTGCCTCAACACTCTGAGGCTGATTTCGGGCACCAGCTGCCTTTTGGCGAGCCTCTGCACATCCACACGCTCAGCCACGGCCGTGTGGGAACGTCTCCAAACGGCTCCTCACACACCGGTGTTGACATGCTCTAAGCGCACGTAAAAAAAAAAAAAAAAAAAAAAAAAAAAGACAGTTTGGAACACGTGTTTGTTCGCCGCCAATTTCGGTGAGTGTCCTTTTTTGAGTCACGGATTAGCCTAGATAAGCATTTTCGATGTTTACACAGGTTTCCAGCAAAGATACATGACAGGACCGGTATCGGACTCCCAAGGAAAGAGGAAGCAGCGAGGACGCTTGATAACTCGGCCCCGAGTCCTGAGGCTACGCATAAACAGCCGTAGTCTTCTGAATGCAGGTAAACACACACACACTTGGCTGGGCGTTCAGGTATGCAACAGGTTTCGTGCAGTTTCGAGCAGCAGAGCAACAAAATTAAACACATAGCCGGAGGCCATTACTCAGTTCCACGGCAGACAAACAATGAACAATAGCACATGAACCCCAGAGGGACGCCATTAAGAGTGGGAAATCTTTACATTTCTGTTTTTTTTTTTCAATCTCTGAAAATCCTTTAGCAACCAAGGTATATATGAACATACAATACAACATACTTATTTTATAAATACACAATGCAGACAAAAGTATTGGGACACCTGACTTTTCCAGCCATAATCTTTCTCAAACTGTTACCACAAACTTTGAGGCACACAATTATATATGATGTCTTTGGATGTGCTGCATAAAAACCTCCAGCATGACAATGCAGCTACGCACAAAGCCAGCTCCATGAAGATCTCCCTATACAGAGCTCAAAACCCTATTGAGCACCTTTGGGTTTCATGTTGGCCAACGTAAAACAATGATAGCGATTTCTGTAATAGTTGTTATTGGCATGTAGGTTGCCATGTTTCAGCCTACAACTGTCTCAAAAACTGCTAAAAGACCTGAAAAATATTTATCTGAAAACCAGAGATCCACAGTCTGCAAATAAACCTTGTTCATGGAAATGTGTTTATTTGCTATAAAGTTCTTGTAAGGTGTAAAAAAACATTCCTCCCCTCACATACATCAGTACCTGAACACCCTAGTGGCTGAATGAATCTCCACTCCATTAAATCTAGTGGAACATCTTCCCAGAAAAGTGGAGGTTATTATTAGAGCAAATGGGAACTAAATGTGGAATGAGGATGTGGAAAAAAGCACACGGATTTCAAATATCAGTGTGAAGAACACTGCTAGATTATTATATTTGAATGATGTACGACAGATGATTTTAAATCTATCACATGATGCAGCTGGGATTTCATTTTATCTTGCTAGCATCGAGCTCCGTCATTTTGTAGGTAAAGAAAAACATACCAAGGGTTGGATCTCCTAGTTCAAGTGAAGAAAGAATGTCATACGAGCCCATCCAAAGACATTTCATACAATTGTGTGCCTCCAAGTTTGGGGAAGAACCACATATGGTTTGAAAAGACAGGTGTCCCAAAACTTTTGTCCATATAATATATACACCTATATTTGAGCGAGTGTTGGATCCAGTGAGAGACTGATGATGTATTTCCTCCTGCACTCCACTACAGACTTTGGAAGTTTCCCCGCAGCAGCTCCCTGGGGCGCTCACCTTTAACTCGGACGGAAAAAAAGGCCAGTCGCTTATCTTGCAGTATTGGAGAGGCTCCATTACAGTACACACAGTGGGCCATCTGCAGCCCAGACACACACACACACACACACACACACACACAGAGGGGAGGAGGAGGAGGAAGAGAAGGAGGAGAGCTCATGCAGTCACATAATTTACTACACTCTTCTCACTGCAGATACACACTCCATATTCTTTACTACACACATACCAAACGCACATAACACACCTACCGAACACCTAACACACATCTAAAACACCTAACACACCTACCAAACACCTAACACACAAAACACCTAAAATACCTAACACACCTAACACACCAACCTAAAATACAGAACACACTTAATACAAATATTTAAAACACCCAACACACCTAACACACCTACCAAACACCTAACACACATAACACACCTACCTAAAATACAGAACACACTTAATACAAATATTTAAAACACCCAACACACCTAACACACCTACCAAACACCTAACACATAACACACCTACCTAAAATACAGAACACACTTAATACATATTTAAAACACCTAACACACCTAACACCTACCAAACACCTAACACACCTAACACCTACCAAACACCTAACACACATAACACACCTACCTAAAATACAGAACACACCTAATACACATATTTAAAACACCTAACACACCTACCAAACACCTAACACACATAACACACCTACCTAAAACGATGAACATGCTTAACACACATACCACACCTACCTTAAACACCTAACACACATAACACAACTACCGAACGCCTAACACACATACACCTATCTAAAACACCAAACACACCTGGCTAACATCTAACACCTAACACACATCCAGCACACACAGGCACACCATGGGTTTGGACATTAAACCATGACATCATCGATATGATGAAGTTTTCTGTTTATTTAACGCTGTATGTGTGGAAGGAGTGTCGATGCTGGGTGCTGTAACTTTCAGTTTCCTGATGCAGGATCAAGAATTTTTGCGGTTTTCTGGTTTCTCAGTAACATAACAAGCTGCAGGGCATGTTTGTCTTATTAACTGAAAAAAATAAAAAAATAAAAAAGGAAACCCAAGCTGGTGAGGCAACAAAGGAAGTGGACTTATTTAGTAAAATAAAAAAATGAAATGACATAAAAATAAAATCAATACATTTAATAAAATAAGCCAGAAAACATACACATTTTTCTTATTGCTCTTTTAAAATGTTTATGTAAAAAAATATATATATATATTGCACTTCTTCCAATTAAAAAACAAACAAACAAACAAATAAAATCTTATTGTTAAATAAAAAAAGACTAAAAAAGTAAGAAATAAAAAACAATATTTGGCAGGAGGAGTAAGCTTGATGCATTTTTGAATCGCTCATTTGATCTGTGTAATTAAAAAAAGAAATAATTATATAAAATATATCATTAAAAATGAATAAAAAAAAGTATATCTGGCAGGAAAAAAATTATGTGATAATTTAATAGTTTTCTTTTATTTACGTAAATGAAAATTTGTTACACTACTTTTCATTTACAAAAAAAGACAATAATAATAATTAAATAATAAACAAACAAACGGAAATATGTATATGTATATATATTTATTTATTTATTTTAAATAACATTTATTTTATATATATAAAATAAATGTTTTTTTTTAGTTAAACAATATCTTTCAGGAAAAAAACAAGTGTGACATATTCTTAATCGCACTTTTGAATCATTAACTCAGAATCGTTCATATTCTCTTATCAGCTTGTTGACACTGCTGTTATCACACACATCAGATCTTCTGCTTCACCTTCTTCCCTTCACATCCTTTTTTTTTGTCGTTGTTGTTGCTTATGCTGATTCGGCTTTATGTAAAACACAAACTGCTGCAAACATCCGCATTTGTTCTCTTTCTTCAGAAAATAATCTGAATAAGATGAAAACTGAGGCATTCTGCTTCGCCATTAAACCCTGTAAGATCGTCACGGCGATGGTTAACCACTGTCCCAGAAAAGTCCCTTCGATCTACAGTCATAGCGAGATGGAAGGACGTTTCCGTGATTCGCTGGAGAACGTATTTACCGAGATGTTTGCTCTTAGTGTCGCTTGACGAAACTTTAATTACAGTTGTTCAGTATTAGCACGAAGCGAACCTAGCATTAATGCTAATCTGCTATTCCGTGTGCAGCTCTGACGGGGAAACGGGACGGAAACGAGAAAGGAGAGAGGCCGAGACATTGTGTGGAGCATGTGTGGAGAATTCAAAATGAGTAAATCTAATTATATCATGATGTCATACAAAATCTACACCACGTGGGCCAAAAGTATTGGGACACCGTTGACTTTCCAAGCCATGTGTGGTTAATCTGCAAACTGTTACCATAAAAACAGAGACGCACGATTATATAAGACGTCTTTGGATGCAGGAGAATGACATTTTCCCTTCAGTTGAACAAGACCCAAAACATTTCCAGCATGACACAATGTGCACAAAGCCAGCTCCATGAAGAGATGCTTCACAGTAGAAGTTCTCCTGCTATAGAGCTCAAAACCCAGTCACCACCTTTAGGAGGGATTTTTCATGCTCTTTGCAACCCTTCACTCACCTCATCTTTATATATGATCAAGTCTAGTGGAACATCTCAGAAGAGTGGAGGATATTATAAGAGCAAACATGGACTGAATGTGGAATCGGATGTTTAAAAAGCACACATTTTTAATTTTTTTAAATGGTTTTAAAGGTAATTTTTTATCTGTAGGTAAATTTACATATTATTGGTACTGCATACAAGAGACCAGGAACCTGCAGTACCATTTACACAAAGTTTCCAAAGCTCTCGCGCTGAAGCCACGACTCGAAGCGGTACAGAGTGCCGAGTGTTGGATTGAAGCGCGCTGTTATTTGTGAAACTCTCTGGCCCCGACCCAGACGCTTTCAGTCCAACTCCCGCAGCCAGGAATACACGCGGCCAAAGCGGCGTCCTCATTTGCGTCTATTACAAAACTCGGAAATCGGGAGCACTAATGAGGTGTTGCGAATTCAACAGGCAGCATAATGAGCGATTGGATGAAGACAGGAAAATGGAAAAAACATAAAAAAAAAATAAGAAAATAACACAAAATAAAAGAAATAAAAAATAAAGAGAGTCCGGACGCAATTACGATTGCGAGGCGGTTTGCAACATCTGGCGCCAAACAATTTGCGAAAGTTTTGGAACGCTTTCGCAGCGTCTCTCTCACACCCGTGAGCCGATCCAAGCATGTCTGGGCCAAGTTGCTATGGGAATATAAGCAAACAGCATGAAGAAGTAAGAGAGGGAGGGAAAGCGAGCAAGGGGAAGAGCGTCCAGCGCTGGCGAGAGAAGCTCAGTGAACGAGAGGAGATCTTTTTTTAAATAAACAGCGTGCCGGGCCATGCCGCGCCAGCACTGCGCTGCACTTGATCGCCTTCCAGGTCGACCTTAGAATCAGCCTTAGAGGCAGAACAAAACAAAAATAACACCAACACAAACACATACACACAACTGTTTTTTTTTCTCACACTGACCCACAACTGAGGTCCCTCATGCAAACACACGCAAAACAACACACCAGTTCGATCAGTTTACGTGTACATTTGATCACGTTTTTTTTTCCGGCGACAAATCAAAAACAAAATGGTTGCGCGGCCGCTCGTTCCAGGCGAACAGGAGCCACGCCTAACGTCTGTTCAAAGATCAATTGATTAAACAAGTGGAATCAGGTTTGCTCCTGGAGGCTGGAATGAAAACCACGCAATTTTATACTGAAACCCTGTTCGAACGGGATTAGTTTTGCACACACAAGGGTGGAGGTGATCGAATCCTCACCGGAGAATCTCCGGGATTTTAGTCATGTCCGATTTCCGGCGGCGTCTCGGACGCTTCTTGTACATCCCCGGCCTCCACGTGTGCAGGAAACGGGAATGATTACGAAGTCTTATCCATCTATTCACATCCTGTGTAAAAACTTTTTATTTTGCATCACAAGAGACTATTTTTCAAACCATGGAGCAAAATCTGGTTATTTGTCTTCTATTATGTTTCATAAAAGTCTTTTGACTACTACTAACGATCCTATATCATGTACGAGGTACAAGACGGAATTTTCATACCCATATAAAGACCACTTTATTTAAAAAAAAACGCTCACGTTTTCTTCCGAATAAAATTAAAATTGCTTGAGACAAAACCGGACCCTCTTTTACCCAAACACTACAAATCTCCGTGTCTTTACGAAGTCTACAAACTGGAAAAACAATCGCGCTCCTCGTTCGGAACCCGCCGTTCGAGACGCCGTGCTGGTGCAATGCGAAAACCCCGCGTCCGTAAAGTAAATATTTAGCGGCGGCTCACCATGCTCCCAGCCGAGGAACCCGGGTGTGATATGAAACGCAGCCAAGCGTCAAGCGCAGACATCTGCAGCGCAGGACCACATGGAGTCCGTGCTTCATGCCAACAGCCGGAGCTTTTATACCTCGTGGTACCCCGGGGCGTCCCGTGGGTTTCTCGCCATCGGGGATGATCGCGCAGCCAACGGGGTTAACATCAAAGTCTAGTGCTCTAGTTAAGACTGGAGGAAAATAAAGCCAAGTTCTCTGTTTACAGAAATAAATATCTGCCAGAAAAGTTTGCAGGAACGACACTTAGCACTCGGTCGATCAAAATAGCTTCATTAATGTGTTGATGGAGCGCAATGGGGCTTCAGAGCTGCCATGGCTGCACCACTGAGGGGCAAAAGTGGGCCACTCACTCACACACACACACACACACACACACACACACACACACACACACACACTGTAGCCCATGAGTGTAAGCTGTGGCATAGAGATTTCACACAGCGTGATCAACGGGCATTTCAGCACAATTAAAGCAGGGCCTCATCTCACACACACACACACACACACACACACACACACACACACACACACACACACATGCATGTATACATACACTGAAACTTCATTGAGGTCAGCAACTGCAACATTTGTACACATTCAAACAAAATGTACACATTCAAACTTTCCTAGAAAGTACGATCCGATGGCGAGACTTTTACTAAGGACATTTTCCGCTTCCCAGCAGCACCTTTTCTTTTCCCGCTGTATAAAATACGTAAAAGTGTATATGGAGATATCTGACTTTTCCAGTTACCACAAACTTGAAGGCACAAAATTGTATACAATGTTTTTTTTTTATTTTCCCTTCACTTGACCTGGACCCAAACCTGTATCCTCCAACATGACGATGCCCCCGTGCACAAAACCAGCTCCGTGAAGATCTGCTTTCCATGGGTTGGAGTGGACGATCTCCTGCTATAAACCTCCAAACCTACTCAACACCTTTGGGATCGAATTTTTTCACCCTCACTGAATCCCGGGCCTCTTCGCCTCACCTACATCTGGACTTGTCTGAATGAATACAAATCTCCACAAAAATCTAGTGGAGCATCTTCCCAGAAGAGTGGAAGATATAATAATAGTAAACGGGCACCAGATGTGGAATGAGATGTTCAAAAAGGTATGCCAAACCTTTGCCTTTATAGTGTTAGAACAGCTGTATGTATTAAGACGTATCGGAGCGAGCGCGAAACTGTAAAGCCGGAGCTTCTGTCACCTTCTGACCAAGCGGATCCATGAATCAGAATGGAGCGTAGAACAAAACATAACCTCGTCACATGACAAATCGATGGCTGTATTTCAGGCGGACGAGTAGGTGATCGTTCGATCCGTCCAAAAACTACCACTCCAAATTTAAAAAACGATGCAATATGTTTAAAAGCAACATTAAAACATGGCCGCGTGACGATTCCAGAAAATTATCGACATGCTGTCAAATCTGTCAGACGCTAAAATAGCTCTGACTTCGGCGGCCAGGACGGCGTCTCTCCCCTGATCACTCCTCTCCTCTCCTCTCCTCTCCTCTCCTCTGCTCTACTCTCGTCTCCCTGCAAGGAATAATTGAAGCACTAACAAAGCGAATCAATGAGAAAACGTGGGCAGGACATAACCAGAGCGGGTCGAGTGAAACGCAGCTACGGTTTTGAATCTCATGCGATACGACAACAATATCATATCACGATACCAGATACTTCTACAATACGCAATCACAATATGTTTTAAGCTACTTAGCTACTTAAAAATCCGAGGATCTCAGGATGGAGCGTCTTTATTGTTGAAATGAAATTTATAAGAGAATCTGTTGATTTCAATTAAAAATACAGTAAAAAAAAATAAATAAATAAATAAATAATAACAATTTTTACACGCGCAACATTAAAAATCTGAGTTCCCTCAGAAACGTGACGGACCCCAAATTTGATTAGTCTCTGCCTCGCACTCTGAGTGCATTTATTTTTATTGTTGTTATTATTATTAAACTTCAAAACATACACAACAATGCCAGGGGTATGAAAAAGAAACTAAAGTTAGCGCAGTGTCACTGTGGATACACACTCCGTACCCCAAACTGTACCGAAACTGAACCGAACCATTTTTCTGACCATTTTTATTAAAAATATAAATAAATAAATATAAAAGAGGTGAAATTAAAACCTTCGACGCAACACACATTTATACACGATGTCCTTTCTTCACTTAACAATAATAAACTTCACCGAAAAATCGTTTTCAATCATTAAACATTTGTTTTACTGATGCGCCACGATGATGATGATGCACATCCGGCAGTTAAAACCGTCCGTGTGGAAACAGCAAAAGTTCCATTTGGCGTCCTGATCATTTACATAACATTAAAAGACTATCATTACTTTGAAACATTTACAAGAATGTTTTGTTTTCATGCTCTATGTTGAGTTCGGGTTTTACTAATAATAAACATACATTTGCATAAAGCATTATTATTTGTCCATGAGTGTGTTGATTAGAGTATTAAAAGCTTGAAAAGTATTTATTTCAGGTACATTTGGAACAGATAAAACTGTGCGATTAATATAAATATAAATATTAATTGATTGACCCAAACATACATATATATATATATATATATATATATATATATATATATATATATATATATATATATATATATATATATAAAAGAAGCTGATTAGATGCTCAATTCTGTTTTTTTTTTTTACAGTTTCCTTAAAGTTAGAAGTTATTTAGCTCTGAGAATTATTTATTAGAAATGCACAGGAAATAAGTCTGTGCAAAAGATCAAGGCTTCTAAGTGTTAAATCTGTTACGTCACACACCCACTTTTAGGACTCACAGCTAAAAGATTAAATGTTAACAGTTCCTGACAAAAGCGCGCTACATGTGGATTTAGGACTCTTTGGAAAGAAGACACTTTGTACTTTACAATCCTTTATTCAGAGTTGATATGCTGAAAAAGATAATAACTACTGAAATACTTAATTTTAAAATGCTAAATTAAAATATTTTTTGCATTATCCAGATTTGTTGTTTTATTAATAAGGTAAAACTGGGAAAAGTAGGAAAAGTGGGATGACCTAATCATGTAGTTCCGAATTCCTCCAGCACACACACTCATTCAGAAACAAAAATCAGCATGAGCATGTTGAAAAGGGACTTAAGATACTACTTGGATGCAAAAGGTGCCTGGACCCCCTAGCTTGCAGCTATTATTATTAATATAATAATAATAACGATAATAGTAATTATTATCGTTATTATTATTATTATATAGTATTATTATTATTATTATTATTATTATTATTATTAAGAACTGGAGACACTACTTGGCATGCAAAAGGTGCTTGGATCCCACAACTTACTTATATGGCTATAATTATTATTATAATTACTATTATTATTATTGTTATTTTTTATTATCATCATCATCATCATTATAAAGAACTGGAACTTCAAATGTGAAAAAGTGCTTGGACACAAAATCCTAAAACAAAAAAGAAACTTGAAATTGTTATAATTTTATACTTGTACAACACTTTTTTTTTGTCCTCTATCCATTCAGTCTTCATTTTTTACATTTTTTTAAATTATGAAATGATTCAGAAAATATTTTAGCTATGAATCAGAAACATTACAGTCTCTGGAAATGTGCTACTGAACTTTTGGTAAATTAAAAAAAAATCAATAAAGAAAAAAGAAAAAAAGTATTAAGTATTTTTATTTTTTTTTTATTGACCAAAAGTTCAGTTTAATATTTTCTGACTTTTATAAAGCACATCTGAAATGCTAAAAACAAATTCATTGGAAAAAAAATTATTGGCCTCTATCAGTGCACTTAAACGGCTTCGTACAGGCATGTGTGTGTGTGTGTGTGTGTGTGTGTGTGTGTGTGTGTGTGTGTGTGTGTGTGTGTGTATGTGTGTGTGTGTGTGTGTGCGCGTGAGAGAGTCTCTGCTCAGGATCATGGCTGCTGTCTTGCAGGTTGGCAGCAGGACTGTGCTGGAGTCGTTCACACACACACACACACACACACACACACACACACACACACGGTGCTCCTCTCTCTCTTTCTCTCTACCCGCTGAGCTTCTGTAACAGGGTCACATCAGGATTCTCCTCCACACAGAGTAAACACACACGAAGCCAAGCAACAGCTTCCAGATTCACACAGCACATCTACTACACAACACAACACACGCCAACACACACACACACACACACAAACGTGATAAAGAAATAATGTCCACTCCAGGAACTTTTCGTTTCTCACTTCTATTCATATTCGAACTTCTTTTCTCAAAAGTCGGAAAGCTGTTTTATGTTACAGTTACAATAAAGGCACCAACAAAGATACTTTCCCTTCTTGCTCAAGTGCTTTCACATATCTTTTACCTGGATATAACATCACTTTCTAAATAATCAGCGGTACGTCCGAGGACTTTAGAAACCACATGGACACAATGAAGTTCTGGAAACCATTGTAGCTTTCACGGTATGACATCAGCACCATGAAGAGCACCGGCAGTTTCAGTATATAACTGCAAAGTGCATGCAAAACGTCTCCAAAGACGTTCTAACGTGAAAAGTCAGGAAGAGTAAATCTGAGCTGTTTACCATTCTGAACTGAGGCATAGAGAACGAATGGATTCCACACCAGCCAGCCGGTTTTAATAATGATACCATCATGGAAGGTCAAGTTATAAACCTGTTACTACACTCTGAGTAACTACTGACTGTTTCCAACTTCTGCCAGCAATTGAAAAAAAAAAGCAACATCTCAAAAGAGCAGTGTTTATCCTCAATATCCGATTACATCTCGAACGTAGCACCGGGATGATCGGACCTGGGTCGGGAACGTTTCAGGAATCCAGCACTTTGTTTCAATTATTCATAACAATAACGCAACAATGAAAATCATCATTCATCAAACTGCACTTTCCAGGAAATGACAAAATAAATTTCAAAATCAGGTCATTTCTGAGGTCAACTTTCAGGACATACAGAGGAGGAGAGAAAAAAAGGCCAGCTGGGCAAATTCAGACTTCCTTTCCATGGACTCGACTCTCACCGTTAACGTCCGCGTGGACACGGTGCACTTTGAACGTCTCAAACCGAAACAAACGACAACATCAGGCAAACATCTTAACACTTTCTTCAGCGCAGCTCGCTCGAATGAGCACTCGATGAGCATGAGAAGCTTTCGAGCACACTTCGAGACGACTTTGTGTTTTTCATTTTCACGTTTCGCCGCGGAAAAAGAACTTTTCATTTCTAGAAAGTTGCTGCGACAGTTTTCCAGATGCCCAGAATCATTCAAAATGATCAAAAAAAAAAAAATGGGAGAAATGTCAGAAAAATTCAAGATTATCAACAAAATACATGAGCATTTTTTACTCCGGTATTACTGAGAACCACGTGTGGCGAAATAATCTCATGATGATAAGTCTACGGGTTAATATTTATACAAACCGTACAGTTGTTATCATGAGATTATATCATTATATACTTTTTTTTTTTTTACATATAATTTACTTTTTTTTTGTTCATCCTGAAAAGTCAAATTCATTAAAATTTGCAGATCAAATATACAAATCTTTTGCAAATTGACAGCAAATATTGTGTGTATATTCACATACACATGCACACATTCAGATAGATAGATAGATAGATAGATAGATAGATAGATAGATAGATAGATAGATAGATAGATAGATAGATAGATAGATAGATAGCAAAAAATTTAAATAAAATGACAGCAACCTAAATTTGCATGTCAACTTTTTTGCATTTAGTTTTTATCCTGCTATGACTACCTGGGTTTTAATACAAATAAGCACTAATCAAAAATTCATAAATTACAAATAAATAAAAAATCTATTAAAAAAAAAGACTAAAATGTAACTCTAGACTCAGTGTTGCTTTACTGCGTTATAACCCGCTATAAACTTTTTCTTTCTTTCTTTTCTTCTGCCTGCCTTTTTCCTACAACTTCCATTCAAACCCTCACACACTTCGCCCACAAACCGCACACAGATCTTCAGGAGGAGTTTTACCTGAGTCAGACACAGAGGAGAATACATCATGGTGAACACAAAACACGGAGAAACGCGAGTGGAGAAAAGCGCGAGCAGCAGTCAGACGCGCGGTTTTTCACAGTTCATCATCCTCCTCCTCGTCATCATCATCATCTCGTTCTTCATCAGCAGCGCCAGTGCCGGCGGCGCCTCCACCATCGCCACCGCGCTCCTCCCGCGCTCCCGGTGCAAGCAGCCCAAGTTTGGAAAGCTCGCAGAGGGATAGAGAGAGGAGGAGGAGGAGGTGGGGGGTGGGTATGGCGGGAGGGGGGTGTGAGGGAAAGAGAGAGAGAGGGAGTGAGGGATAGAAAGAGTGAGGGAGGGAGAGAAAGAGAGAGGAAGCGCGCACCAGATTTGACCGCCGACTAAAGAAGATCCGAAAACGTGGAGGCTCGGGCGAGCTCGTGCGCTTTAGGAAGCGAGGGAGGAGGAAGACGCGCGCGAGACAGAGAGAGAGAGAGAGAGAGAGAGAGAGAGAGCCAACGAAGAAGAAATGAAAAAAAGAGGGAGGAATGAAATGACGTTATGAAAATGGCCCATCCCATTAAAAAAAACGCGCAGAACTTAAAGAAGCAGGAACTCTCTCTCTCTCTCTCTCTCTCTCTCTCTCTCTTTCACTCTGTCTCTCACTTCTGTCTCTCTCTCTCTCTCTCTCTCTCTCTCTCTTTCACTCTGTCTCTCACTCTCTCTCTCTCTCTTTCTCTCTCTCTCTCTCTCTTTCACTCTGTCTCTCACTTCGGTCTCTCTCTCTCTCTCTCTCCTCTCTCTCTCCCTCTCTCTCTCTTTCTCTCTCTCTCTCTCTTCTCTCTCTCTCTCTCCTCTCTCTCTCTTTCTCTCTCTCTCTCTCTCTCTCTCTCTCTCTCTCTCTCTTTCACTCTGTCTCTCACTTCTGTCTCTCTCTCTTTCTCTCTCTCTCTCTCTCTCTCTCTCTCTCTCTCTCTCTCTTTCACTCTGTCTCTCTCTCTCTTTCTCTCCCCTCTCTCTCTCCCTGTCTCTCTCTATCACTCTGTCTCTCACTTCTATCTCTCTCTCACTCTTTCTTTCCCCTCTCTCTCTCTCTCTCTCTCTCTCGTTCACTCTGTCTCTCACTTCTATCTCTCTCTTTGTCTGTCTCTTGCACCTTTTGTCTGTCTGTCACTTCCATTCTCTTCTTCCCTCTGTTTTCTCTCTCTCTCTCTCTCTCTCTCTCTCTCTCTCTCTCTCTCTCTCTCTCTCTCTCTCTATCTATTCGTCTGTCAATCTGTCTCTCACTCTCTCTGTCTGTCTCTATCTAGGTTCCTCTGTCTTTCTTTCGCTTTCTCTCACACTCTTTCTGTTTTTTAATCTCTCTCTCTCTCTCTCTCTCT